>NC_056538.1:18987884-19290000 GCF_910596095.1 Thunnus maccoyii
AAGGGTTCATCATAACAGAACCTTCTTCTTCTTCTTCTTGTTTTACGGCGGTTGGCATCCAGCTTATTGGTGCATTTCAGCCACCTTCTGCTCCGAAGTGTAGATCAGACAATAGACTTACAATCTAAATCCCCATAACAGAACCTGCGTTAATGGCGTCAAAAAACCCAAAAAAACATTATTGGTGTTAAGACGAATTTGTGTTAACATGTTATTATCACATTAACTTTGACAGCCATGATTAGTAATAATAATGCAATAATCTAATATAACACTGACTGGCTCCATTCTGCCTGCAAAGTTTTTACATAATTTTACTTTTGATATGTTTACTTACAGAGTTTTACTTGTAACAGAGTATTTTTACATTGTGCTACTTTGACGTCAGTAAAGTAACTTAATATTTGTTCCTCCACAGCCTCTTCATCACTCAGACTCGACATACTGTATCTCTTCTCTCTGATTCATCATCAAAACAGAAAGAAAAAGCGAAATATTTCTTGTGTAGTCTGGTGCGCACAACAAACAAAGCTGGTCTGACTTGTTTATTTTGATGCATTAAACCTGACCCTCAGATTTGGCCACAACAGCAAACTCATGCCAACCCTCGAAGCACAGCTAGTCACTTGTGATTTATTTCATATTTACATTTGATTGGGGGCTGTTTTTGGGGTAATCAGGCTCTGACAGTGGGCCCTGTGCTGTGGCTGAGCTGTTTACATAGCTCTGCTGGAGACATGTTGACAATGAGGAGGGCTGAGATGAAGAGTGGAGCTGCTCTCAAGGTCTGGACAGTATTTGGATCTTAGTTGGGAAGGACAGGTCAACAAGGGCAAAGAAAAGGGGTAAAAACAAGGTTGGGCAGAGGACAGGAAGAATAAGGAATTAGAGAAAAACTGAATATTATATGGTTTTAAAGGAATAAAAACAAGTTTAATACTGTTGATAGCAGCTACTAGATAGCTTTGTATTTCCTGGCCAATTTTGCAGTTTGGTAGAGTCTAGAAACAAGTTTAATTATGCTAAAACATTAGCATTTTGGCGGCAGGACAGTCTTGACTGACAGTACCCTCAATAGACTAGAATGCCACACATTTTTTCAACTCAAAAATGAATTCACTAGCTAAAATTTATATTGTTTTGCCCCTCTCTACTTACATCAAAAGCTCATTCTTCCTCACAGGTTGTTTTCAAATTATTTTGGGCCTGACAGTGGGTATGACAAAAGAGTTAATGTAACTGCAGTAAAATAAGTGGCGAGGAGAGCTTTCTCACTTTCTCTGGTCTTACTTGCAGGAATAATTTCTGTAACAGTGTCCTCACTTACCAGGAAATAAAAACAATGCTAAATGTACAACCCTAAAAAGTTCCAAAAAGTTCAATTCCCGATAAAGAACATATAGCTGGAGCTGTCACGCAAGCATCTCCTATTTTCCTCAACAGTAAAAGACCCCAGTAAAGAAAGTCAACAGCCCCCTCTGCACCTGCTCTGTAGCAGAAGGCCCCGGGTCACTGACGGGAGAAAAGAGAGACAAAAAGACATGTTTGTGAATTTTCCAGTGCGAGCGAGAGCAGTATTGAACTTTTCACATTGAGTTGCATCAAAAACCTGAAAAGTTTGGAGCGCCTAATCAATTTACCAAAAGGTTTTTGTTTGACTGCAGAGCAAGAGTCAAATCTTTGAAAAGCAGAGGCTGACATTCTTAAAAAAAAAAAAAAAAAAAAAATCATGCACTGAACCCACGCCTTTGTATTCTTTTGGTCTTTGTTTGTAGAAGGTTCGTACATGGAGGAGGAGGTAGTTGGCGCTGAGTATCAACCTCAAGTAATATCACACACACACACATGCACACACACACATTTTTCCAGTCTTTAAAAGAAATGTATAACGCTGTTAGATATTATTTTAAGTCGAGGTACTGATTTCAATGCCAAATGTCAAATCAGATGTAGATGACTAGGAGGGTTCTTTATGCTAACAAGATGGTTAATATTCTGATGATATGTCTACATGAAGCCTGAGTGTGTTTTAATATCCCAGAGAAGGTGTGTGTGCACGTCTACCTCCACATAGAGACGGGGATGGTGCACCCAGGGGCGAGCCGACGCACTAGCTAGCCTGTGTCGGCTCCACTGGAGCGCCTTGCTGTTTTACCGCAGGAAGTAACACAAAAGAACAGCAGGAATGTTTATGAACACCTCCAATCCCCGAGGACCTGTGGGCTGACCTGATTATCGCCTGTCTGTAATTCCACAGTCGGCAAGGTGCTGCTACTCCTGGAGGGGTTTGAAGGGTGTGAGAGTGTGTGTGTGAGTGTGTGTGTGTGTGTGTGTATTCCATCACTGATAGGTATCATTAAACATCATTAGAGGGTTGGAAGAGTCTCAAGCTGCTTTGGTTTTGTGTGTAAGACTGTTTCTGTCAGACGCACTCTAGGAAGATCACTCACAGCACAGCCCTGAAGACACACACACACACATTTAAATACACACACACAGAGTGAACACAGGGTGTTTATCAGTCAAGCTTGTTTTGTTATTGCATGCATTCTTTTGACATGAGCTCTGACTGTGGCCTTTGTAAAAGAGGAAATCAAATAACAGGGCCAACAGGAGCAGAGCTACAACCCCCTCCAGCATATACAAACAGAAATAAACCTCGGCTGTCTATATCTAACAATAGGACAACAACTTTTACTTCAAGGCTATTGCAAAGTTTGAGCAGTCATTTAAATGTTTGTGTATATTTGTCTCCTTGTGTATTCCGAGACGGCTGGCATCTTCTCTTTCATTTCCCCAGACGGCTATTTGTTAAGTTATGTTTAGTATTCGCTGCCAGGATGTGTCATGAGTGATTCTGTTGATCAGCTGTTGATTCGTGGGCTGATCCAGGAATGCCGCGGTTAACTGGTTCAGCGTGTTTAAATGTAGAGAGCAGCGGTGAGGACCGGGCCCCCAATCAGCCCAGTGACCTACACTGTGTTCACGAGCACAGCCACAAAACATCTCTATCCATCATTGGATGCAGCATATCCATGAACAGAAAGGTGGACACAATGGAGATCAGAAGAGGCCAAAGCATAGCTGGGTGCTGCCATCTTCTGGCCAGGCGCCACATGAGGAGGTTAATATCCTCTGGCAAGGCGGAGAGTATCATGGGTTTTTTTTTTTTTTTCTACATTAAACTACATGGGTATTTGGCTGTTTTAACAATCATAGAGTATTACACCAATGAGATTCTGCAGACCTTTCAGCCACATAACATCATTCATCAAATCTCATATTTGTTGCAGCTTAAAATCATGTTTAAAGACTTCTCTCCCTTCCTGCTTCAAACAGAAAACACCTCCAAAACTTGAGCTAATTCTTTAATCTTTGTGTAAAAGGCGATCCATGGTGAGCGACTTAGAAGACTTCAAAGCTTCAATAAGCTGTATTTCTTTACAGTGGAATATGCTGTATCTCCTCAGGTGATTGTACAGGACTACAGAGCATCTGGAAAAAAGCTCCTGGCTACCTCTCTCCACCCAGGCTGAACACGTCAAACTAATACGTGGTGACGTGTGGTGAGTTATTGCACTGAGTACCAGGCCGCTGGTTCTGCTCACAGGCCTGGTTTGATCTTTTATTTACACTCCTTTTTGCTCAGGATTTCAGGACAATTTTCCCAGCTCTTCAGTCAACAAACTACAAAGCAAGGCCCCTGTCTCTGGGAGGCATGTTGAATAGAGAAAAAGACCGGTTTGGCTGCTTGCTTCAGAAACAAAAAACTACATCGGTTCAGCCACTTTGGACTCCATGTTGGCCTGGTAAATAGGTTGATGTGAGTGTGACAGCTTGGGAGGGAAGGGTGTGTGGATGGATGGACGGAGAGGCAGCTGTGAGAGAAGTGAGAACGCAGACAAATTGGCCAACAGACCGACTATCTATGAGAGGCTGACATCGCAGACAGAAAGACAGATAGAGCATTACATAGTCAAGGTGGGGGACAAACTATTTTGACGCTGCAGGAACGGTTGCATATTCACTCAAGTGGCTGTCTGCATAAGAGAACTAGAGCCAGTACCTAAAACTATTATTCCGCTATTAGTTTTCTGCAGGTCACGATTGTGGCATAATGCAATAGCATTCATCTATTTCATTCATTTTAGTTCTTAGAGAGCGACACACAATTTAATTACCCATCCTCCTCTTTGGCTGTGGGAGCGGGAGCAAGCGCCTCGCCCCCCTCCCTCCGCTCACTCACTTCTCGTAAAGGATCGAGGGTGCTGAAACAATGATGGATAGAGTCTGAAAAGTGCATTATTTCTGATGCATTTTTGATTATTTCTACCCTTTCCCTTTTTTTCAGGTAATGCAATAAGCCTGATACGCCCTGAGTTCTGTCAGAGACATGGATATTGCAACAGCTCAGGCATCGCTTTCTATCTGCAGGAAAGTCATTGTTTCTGAAACAACGAGTTCTCTGTTGTTTTTTATAGTTCTTTTACTCTTTTTCTCCCTTTTTTTCATTTTTGTCTGCGTCTGTCTGTCTGCCTTTTTTCACTGCCTTTGTGATTTTGTTTGTCTATCTGTCTCCAGCTTGGAGACATTCTCATTTGGACCGGTGCCTTGGATGCCCCAATAGACTGCCACGATAGTTCCTCATCGAAACAATTTCAAGGACCTCTTCAAAGTGAATGAATCAATAGTGCTCATATGTGGGGTTAAAGCAGAGGTTACGCTGATATTGTTCAACTCCAGACATTCCCTTAGCCCCAACATGCTAGCCAGAGCCGGTGACCTCATGTTTGGTTAATATAATTCATTCTGTAAATAGAGAATATCAATCTCTCCAAATATAACCCCACTTTTTGCCCTAAACAAATAAATATATATTTAAAAAACATAAAGCAGGAGACGAACCTTAGGGCTAATACTCTTATGTCTAAACTTGGTTTTTCCACAATCAAACAATGCAAATATTTCTGATGTCTGAAATGTAGGTGCTGCCAGCCAGCATTGATCCCATCTCAAAGTCCTCAGAGCTATTCTCAACCAAGCCAATTGAGAGTGGAGCTCTCTTTATACAGATTACTTTAACAATATTTTCCTTACTCTACATATTACTTCTCTCGCTGGAATTTAATTAGAGATGGAAGATGCAATAGTTTCTTAATTCATGTAACAATATGACTGATTCTGAGTATTGTATTGTGTAAAAATATAATTTTAATATAATTATTTTACAATTATTCTTATTAATTGTTATGGGTCATGCTCTAATAACATAAATCCCACTCTACTATCTGGCTGCCCAAAACAAATGTATTGAAAAATAATGCTGAATGCAATAGAAATGCTTAAAATTAATATAATATGGACTTTTACAATGTCTTATTAGTCATAACTTACAAAGTACAGCACAAACTTACACTATTTTAGTGAAGAACCTGCTAGAACCATTTGACTGCATTCAAAAAAGCTAACTTTATAATCAATACAGTTTAATAGCTGTCATATTAATAGCATCAATTTGTCAACCGCTATGTATCATCAGTGCTCCAAACAGAAAAGAAAAAAAAAAGTTCTCTAATAGGCTTTTTGTCAGGCGCAGATGTCAATAATAAATTAATTATGGCTAAATTTCATTTAGCTGCTTCAGATTCGGGATCCTGGTGGTGTGTGTCACACTGTCATGGCTGACTGGGACCTGAATATTACAGAACCATTATTAATGTTATCGGTAACATGTGCTTCTCTTATTATAGGATGTAGAAAATGTCCTATTCATCTATAGACAATTCTTCATTGTACTGAAATGATTTTATGGTTTTATTGAGTCAACATTATTTAACTCAATGACTTTAGTTTGATTCTCTTCATACTAATCAAATACATAACCAAACAAATTGAAACTATGCTCGCTTGAATTTGCAGTAGAATTGCTTTATCAGAAAAAGCTGAGGTGAAAATGATAAAGGTGAGCAAAAGGTTTTCGGTGTTACTTTACACTACACGTTACTATTTTAAAGGTCTAAAAATAACCAATTAAATCAACAACAACATAAAATGTGTCTGTTTTCTATGTTGGACCACTGATTTCTCCAGATACTAACAACAAAGACTCGTTTTAATGTGTGATAATGATTATGCTATATGTCACTACAAGAAAGAGGTTCCCTATCACACCAAAAGCTCGCCAAAAAAACCACCATTTGGCACGGTTGATCGTCTCTCATTGTGGGAGTGTATGTCCTGCACCTTGCTAACCTTTCTCTTACATACCAGTGTTAAACACACACTTTTCTTTGATTCAGCCAACAGCTCTACACATACAGAGCTGCCACCACTGGGTAACGAGCACAGGTGAAGCAGTCCAGGTGAGCTTGGCAGGAGAACGCAGGCGGCTGTCTGTAGGACGTGAGACTCAGATGGGCTCTGAAGCCTCGTCTTGGCACCTCACTTCACACGGAAACACAATGTAACCCAGGTAAGGCAATAATATACAGTACACAGCATTGGCCAGGCTCCATCGTGTGTGTGATTGGCCGCAATCCTTTTTTGTAATATACAGTGGAAAAAGCTTGATCACTCATTGTTTAATTAGTGCGTGTGAAACATTATCATTCAGGGTGAGACCCGAGTCTGCAGGATCTAAATTGATTTTCTGATGAATTATTGAAAGTATATTAAAGCTTTATTGTATTCTGTTACTGTTGGTTGACGGTCTCTTAACCAACCTATCAACTTCTGCCCTTTTATTGAAGTATGACGAGACGGCATTATCTTCATGGCCTCTGGGGTGATCTCAATAGACAAAGCTCAACTCTGTTGCTTCATAATACAAAAGTTACTAAAATACCAGCTGGTAATAAGGTTAGTCCATCATCTATTTCTAAATTAGTTGAAGGGTCAGAGTGTAAGTGAATCAAAGAACTTAACTTTCTTCCTCCGAGTACACACACATAGACACATAGATACACATGTACTCTCTATTCAACTACATCCAGAATCTTCTAGCTCTCCTGCTATGCTCTTCTCACACACATACACACACACACACACACACACAGGCGCACGCATGCACACACACACACACACGCTCAGCAGACTCTTAACAGGCCCGAGGTCTCCTGACATAGCCTCTCCAGTGACATTTCGTCAGAGGGTGAGTGTGGCATCCCAGCCGTGTTGATGTGATTGGCTTTGTGCTTTGCTGTCGTAGTGACCGGGGGAAGATTGATCGTGGGGGCGTACGATGTGTATGTGTGTGTGTGTGTGTGTGTGTGTATGAGTGTGTGTGCACGGGAGGGTGCGCGGGGGTCTTGTAGAGAGGGGACAGCCTGGAAAGGTCAGGCTCTGAGGTGAAGCCTCTGATATTGACTCTACAAAGGTATGAGAGTCTAATACCTGTGATCCCACAGCCTCTGTGGTTTAAGCGCACACACACACACACACACACACACACACACACACACACACACACACACACACACACACACAAAATCACAATCACAATGAGACGTGCTATTCAAATCATAATGTTGCTCTGAGGATTACTTTGAATTTATTACAGCAATACTTGAGTATAACAAATAGCCTGAGGGCCTGGAGTAAGCAAAAGATTATTTTCCTCTGGTGTGTGTTCAGTTGTAAAAATTCAATTTGCTTGAAGAATTTCATGCTTTAACCTGCCACCAGAAAAAATTTAGAAACTTCTCTACCTACTCTGACACCATACTGTGCCATCACGCTGTGGACTGACACTTATTATCTTACTGTGGTTTGATAGAGTAGGAGCATGTCTGTTGTGCCTTGTTTAAGAAAAACCTGTATTCATATTTCATGGCATGTCGTCGTACTTGGTGACGTATGAATGCTCACATTAGTTTGTTAACTACTGTAGTTGGCAGGCTAACTGCTTACTTTGCTAGCCAATTGGACACATGCTAGCACTAGTCAGTCAAAATAGATATCTAAGTTTCCTTTTCTCTGTACTGGGCAGTTTACTTCCCTCTGGAGGGGAGTAAACTGGAGGAAAATGGTCTCAAAGGAAAAGGAGGAAATAGTCTCAAAAAAATCTCTGAGAATCTAACTGTGTTAGCAACAATGTTAGCTTGGTCGCTCACAGAACGATAAGTTATATTCAAAGATTGTGTTTTTACCATTGACTCCTGAATCATAATTGCAAAACATCTGTCAAGCAGTTTAAACTTTAGACAGAGGAGGTAAAATAAAAGTAGATGGTGCAACATTGATAATAAGCCACAACAGCTTCCTCCGTTTTGGACTGTCTGGCTTAATGCTCCCTAAAAAGGTCAGTGCTGTCATGCAGACGTCACGTGCTAAAGTCCACCAAAGTCAAACTCATCGCAAAACGTTTTAACACAGTTTCACACCGTTTTAAATGCTGGTGTGACCAGGCCGTTAAACTGCAAAGTAACTAAAGCAGCCAGATTAATTGGAGTAAAAAGTACAATTGCCCCCTTTAAAATGTAGTAGAAATACAAAGTACAAGTACCTTAAAATTATACTTAAGTACAGTAAATGTAGGGCACTTCATTACTTTCTACCACTGTCTTCTATTTATCCTGCATTCACACTGTGCCCCTACCTTTCTCCTTTTCATCGTTCCTTATTCTATGCGTGTTTCTACATCCTAACATTCTTTCCTTCTTTCGTCTTTGTTCACCGTTTCTCTCCTTTCCTCTCTCCTCGTCTTTCTTTCCCTCCTCTCCCTCCTCCTTTCCAACCCTCTCTCACCACCGGCTGGTGTGTTTTCTCCAGGACATTTCCTATCATTGTTCTTCAGTTTGCAGCACCATGCCTCTATGTTTCCTGCCCCGTCTCAGTCTGTGCCCGCGCCCATTCGTCTTACGGCCACCTGGCAATGCGGTCTGCCTCTCAGCATTTCCTCGTCTGATGCTGCTCGGTGGGCTCAGGTCTTTTCACTTGCTCAGCCCCGTGCTCAGGGAACCTGCCGGGCTAATTAAAGGAAAACAAACACTGTGCTTTCCACCCGCTCTCTGCAAAACACTGCTTATTAAGGAGTAAAAGTCAAACTTCATGATTCATTAAGAAGAGGAAGTCTGAGCAGACTGGACAGATCAGTGAGGCTGGAGAGCAGTGGAGAGATGGAGCGAAGGAGGAAATGGGGGAGGGTGTGGGAGTGTATGTCTCTGTGAGTGTATGCGTGTGTCTAACTTTATTTAAAGAGAGTCAAAATTCAGTCAGGGAGACTAGGATCCACCAAATGTAATTTTGGTAATAATTCCCTGCACTCAAGTGGTAGATGGTTTGTTTTAGTATAATAAGTAATTTTTTTTTTTGATTTTTGATAGCTGACATTCTTGTATCTTCACTTTCACCCCCTAACTAACCTCTCTCAGGTCTGCTGTGACTTCTTTCCTCTCTGTCTCCGGTGTGAGTCTTGTAATTTCCTCTAGCAAATGTGCTGAATGAAATATTGAAGTGAGCGCTGAGAAACTATCCACACCTGTTTTAGTATAGAACAGTTATGGTATGCCTAAAAAAAAGTTATGGAGACAAAACATTTTATCATGTTGCAAAGGCCCGTTGTGCAAAGTTTTCAACCCTTGCTGAAATTTGGCTTAAAGGATAGGTTTGCAATTTTTCAAGTGTGTCTTAAAGATCTGGTATTATGGCCTTTTTGGATTCATTTTTATGAATACTGACTCTATGTATTTCTATAAACATAACTGTGACATTTCATTTACCGAAAGTTGTTTAGATTTCTCTAAATCCGTCTTTCCTTGCAGCCCAGATTCCTCTCTGTCCTCCAGCAGGCTGTTTCAGAAGCTATTTACATAAAATCAGCACTATTAATGACCACTTACTCCAATTGGCTGGAGGAGTGGCCCCCACCTTTATCTCCAGCTAATCTGAATACGACCTCATGAATAATGCAAGTTCCCTTACGCTGCATCTTTACCTGGAGTAATGGCTGCAGCTGGAGACGTAGGACAGCATATAGCGCTCTATGAACCAGAGTCTGATCATGAATGGGAAGGAGATGAACTTGATATTGCACAGTTTAGTGTTCAAAAGGATGTTTCAGAACAATAAGATCGTGTCTAAGTTTCCTCATAAAGTAAAAGTCATTTTATCAAACATAGCCGGAGATCACTAGCTTAGCTTTGGCACAGATATGTTATATTCCTTTGGCTGAGTAACAGAAAGAAACAATGTTTTAAAACTTCATCCAAAGATGGAAGATGAAAAAGTTGAAAATCCTGCGGCGTACTGAGTCTTGTTAAGCACACAGCTGTAAAATAAGCGGAACACATACACAACCACTTGCCAATAACGGAGGCAAGATTGTCTCCAAAAATTAATTTCAGCCATTCCTGACATAAATGTCCATCCTCTGGAAGGCTGTAAAGATTTTTAAGCTGCTGAACAACCAGCAACACTTCCAGTGTCCTGCTTTGCTCGTCATCCAGCTGAAATGCAAACTCTGACTACAGAAGTTACAGGAGGGGTGGGCTCATGCTAAAGATTCCAAGCATATTTGATTTGACTTTTTGGTGTGACGTAGTAACGGGTTCTGCCTCAACACCACTAGCTCTTGAGATCCACAGTCTTCCTTCATCTTTTTAGCGCCAAATTCCTTCTTTTTGTTACTATCCTTCCACCAAAGCTCAACAGGGAAACCTGTCCGAGGACACATGAAGGGGAAACTTCATACTAAAAAGTCTGTAACTCTGGAAGATATCCACCTGATCTGAGTAACTCAGACGCCTGAAGCCTCATACAATTTAACTGTCAGATAAACTTTGGAATACATTTTTGCACAAAACAAGGACTGTGGATTTTGTCCCCCCATCACTTTCATTGTAAGTGCATTTGAGGATGATCTTCTAATCGCCATTATGAAAAGGAGGAATGATTATAGTGAGCAAAACCGCTTTCAATTGTCATTTGGGCACCTGACTATAATTTTAACACAGACCTGAGAATTTGTCACACCTGTCCTTTAACTGCCACACCCAAATGCTTTCTCATAATTACATACTACATGTGTCAGATTCATCTTGTATTTAATGTTTTGAAGATTTACTTTAAAACCTGCTTGAATTCTGTTTCTTTTTTGAAAATATCTTAACAGGACTTGACGGAAAGTCATCAGTGATCCAACCTGGCAACTGTACGTAGTCTTCCTACGGTTGCTAAAAGTGAGTATATTTAACCCCAAAGTAGGTTCTGTGATCACAAAAGCTACCATCACTGTCCTAAGTCTGAAGGACAGCAAAAGACAGCCAGAGGTCATTGTGTTAACTGGCAGTATGTGGAGGACAGAGCCAAAAATCTGGCTCTTTGGTTGCCTGATTACCTACAGTGATGATGCTACCTGACATTATCATTGTCATTTGCTCTCAACACAGTTCAGTTGCATTATTTTTAACGCCTCTAAAGCTGCAATGATAACTTTATCAATTAGTTGATCAACCAAATTTATCACCAACTATTTTGATAATCAATTAATTGTTTTGAGTCTTTTTCAAGAAAAAAATGCTAAAATTCTCTGCTTCCAAGTTCTTAAATGTGAATATTGGTCAGGACAAAACAATGCATTTTAGGTTGCATCTTGGGCTTTGGAAAACAGTGATTGATATTTTTCACCATTTTCTGACATTCTGTAGATCAAACAACTAAAAGATTAATCAAGAAAATAATCAAGCAATTATTTGATAATGAAAATGATTGTTAGTTGTAGCTCCAGACCTCCTCCTTTGATATTTCCACTTCAATGTCAGTAGACTGCAAGAGTATGGCTGAATTAATATTAGCAGCTGGGGTGTTACTAATGCATTGTATATTAATAAGCGACTTCAAATCAATTGTAAAAAAAAACAACCCTTTTATATTCATATATATTAGGACCAACGGTTAGCTATTAACAACAAAAACTCAAATGTAAAAACTCCAAATGTAAGATGTCTCATATAATTGGAGTTTGAACTGGGATAAAGATTACAGACACACTTTGTGCATAAACGCATAAATCCCAGGGTAACTGTTTCTTGCTATTACTGACGCCATCACAGAATGAAGGTTAGGACCACTGACAGCTTTTAAATAAGGTTACAGTATTGTATATTCATGTGTGTGCACACGTGTGTGAGCGCTCATGTGTGTCTATATGTATATGTGAGCTGGCATGCATGTTTACATATGTCACCAGCATTTAGGAATAACAAAGTAATGCACATATCCGTGGATGTGCCAGCTAGCGTGAGTCTTTCAGTGTGTACTGTATGTTAGAGTGTATGTGTGTGTGTGTGTGTGTGTGCCATTTCTCTTTTCTCTCCTCTCCTCCAGCTTTCCTCAGTATGATGTTTTCCTTTGGCTCTAATGAGTTCTAAGTGGCCAATACTTTCTTCTGCAGGAAACTCGTGTCAAACTAATTAACTTTTAATGAGAGGAAACCCACTGATTAGAGTGTTTTTCTTGGCAAACGAGCCTATTAATTCTGTTGGTTTGAGCAGCAGGGCCGAGGAGTCGGGTGAGAAGAAGGCCTCTCTTCAGCAGTCTGCACCGCTCTCTTTCTCTCTCCCACACACACACACACACACACACACACTTACATTCACATACACACTCAGCCCCTGCCTGAACCCCTGCTCAGTCTGTTTGGCCAGCTGCTGAGGCTTGGGCTTTTTGAGTCCACACACTCTTTTATATTTTCTATCTTTCTCTCTCTCTCTCTCTCTCTCCCACACACACACACAAAAACACACAATTGGCATCTCCACTCTCATTGCTGCCCAATACTGCTCTCTAGTGACTGGAAAGATTCTTGGAGATGTTCTGTGGTGTATTTTTTGGTCTAATTTCATGTGTGTACTAGAGTAATTTTGTGGCATAATCTTCTACACTGCCTCATTGGGGGAAAATAAGAAGGGAAACAAATTACTCTCTTTGCTGCTTTACAAATCTGCACCAATTATGATAAGATCACGCTTTATTGATCCCTGTGGGGGAAATTCAAGTGTTACTGTTGCTGCGCATGAGTCTGAATAAATAAATATATATAGAATGAGACTAAAATATAAGAAAATGTAGAATTAAATAAAGAATATAATACAAAATAAAATAGAAAGTGTGTGTGTGAGAGGCTATATGTACAAGAATAAAGTGAAGACAGTGGTAGGAGAGAGGCAACAATGTGTATGTGAGCTGTACAGTCAGTGAATCAGTCTGTAGGTGTTTGGGGTGTCTGCTGGGAGCAGTGATGTAGTGAGGTAGATTGTGAATTCATAAAACTTACAAAACAATTTGCGAGTAGTTTTAATACTTAAAGTTATGGTTCCCTGAACCTCCTTTATTCTTCCATGTTAGTTTGTTAATCGGCTAATTAAGTCATTTTTCTGCCCATAATCAGACAGAGAAGACTTACAAAATACATCTGCCATAATCATTACTGGTCCAGATGCAAACTGTATAAAATTAATCATTTCATTTATCATTTTAAATTGCATCTAACTAATGGAAGTTCATGGAAAATCATGTTGGACTGATGAAACTACAGTTAAAATCCTTCATGCAAAGATAAAGGCTACAGTGGATAAATAATAGAGCTGCAATGATTAGTTGATTAATCGATTAGTTGACTGACAGAAAATTAATCACCAACTATTTTGATGATTGATCATTTTGAGGTTGGTTTGTTTTTTTATTCTCTTGTTCCAGCGGGACAAAACAAAACATTTTAGGTCGCATCTTGGGCTTTGGGAAAAGATGATCGCAATTTTTCACCATTTTCTGACATTTTATAGGCCAAATGACTAATCAATTTATCAAGAAAATAATTGACAGATTTATCGATGATGAAAATAATTGTTAGTTGCAGCCCTAATGCGAAAGATTGATGACAGTGCGCTCAGGCAGTAGCAAGAAAAAATTTTGACACAGTTGTCAGTTATTCCCTTTGTGAGGCAGCATGTGTCTGAATTACGCTTCCATTATAAATCCGTGTAATGTCAGACTGGCATTCACATGAGGGCAAAACATTAGGGGGCAATATTTCAATGACAGACACATTTTCATGATGGCAGTAGCTCTTTCAGCGTGACTGTGTATGTATGTGTGTGTGTGTGCGCTTCACTGGGATCAGCAGTGGGCCTATTTGACGTGTATTTTCATATCAGAGTGGGTTTAACTGCCAATAGACCACATTAGAAAGTACTAACATCTTATTACTGCGGCATTTAGATCCAGTGGGAGCGGAGCGCCGCTCTCTGCCATTCCCTGGAATCCCGAGTGGGAGGGTTTGATGTGCTGATCGGAGTGGGCCTCTCAGAACCTGGAAAATGTGTCTGTTTCATCTCTCAATTACTGTCAGGGTTTGAAGTACTGATGTTCTACCTTTATCTGTCACAATATGGCTCAAGTTTGTTGAAGTATCTGGAATAAAAAAGTCCAAAAGAGAAAGAAAGAGAGACAAGCAGGCCCGGCAGCTGGTGCTGTTTCAAAGCCTGCCCAAGCCCTTAAAGATGAAATCCATTTTGTTTCAAGTTCCGCACCCAGCTTGCCTGATGAGGGCTCTAGGGGTGAGAAGGGGGAGAGAGAGAGAGATGGAGGGACAGAGAGGGAGAGATAGAGAGAGAGAAATCTGTTTGATTTGTCAGAAGTTCTTTAATTTAATCTACAGCTGTCAGGATGCTGAGGATCCAGACCTCATCACTGCCTTTTATCTGCCTGATTTCACCCCAGGCACCAGACACTCTTCTCTAACACACATGCAGACAGACACACATGCACGCCCACGCACACACATAGAGTGAGCGAATGAGAGAGGGATGAGAGAGGATGAACTATTCAGTTATTAAAGAACACAAAGAAAAGCCTGCAAGAGTACAAAACAAATAAAGAAGGGCATGTCATCTAGTATCTCTCAATCTATGTTGGACTCAGAGTGACGTTTCACATATTTGGTGGACTTTGTAAAACTCCAGTGTGAAGAATGAAAAAGAAGAAACAGATACTGTAGGTGAACAGTATGTGCTGCACGTTCAGGTTAACACAGTTAGATGTGTATATTAACAAATTTATGTATGGTAAGCACACACATGTACACCAGAGGATCAATGTGCGTGGCAATATACACGACATTCCTTTGGTGTCAGGATTCATCAATCGTCTGATATGATATTTAGCATTACTGTATAGAGGTGAAACGATTAATCGATCAATTAGATGATCAATGTAAAAATAACTGCCAACTATTTTGATAATCAACTAATCTAAGTCATTTTCAAGTTCATGTTCTGGCTTCAAATGTAGTGATTTGCTGCTTTTTTTCTTCATATGTGAATTATGTAATAATTAAATAAGTTAATTGTTTTTAACAGTTGGTAGACCAAACAATAATCAATTAACCAGAACAAAATCGGCAGATGAATCAGCAATAAAAATAAACACTGATGATGCCCCGGAGCTTAGGGTTTAAGACGCCAACCATACACCGCAACATCCCCGGATCGAGTCCAGCAGGGGATCCTTGTTGCATTTCTCTCTCCTTCATTTACCATCATCTCTCTACTGTAGTAAAGGCATAAAATGCCCCCAAAAGGAAAATAATACAATACCTGAGTTTTGGTGCAGGTACCAAAGAAATATCTTTTTAAAACTTTGCTTTGAGAAATTTTTTTAATAAAATGAAGCCAAATTTGTTATGTTAAATGTCTAAACAAAAATGGTCGTACAGGAGCATTAAGTAATAAATACAGTCTAACATCTGAAAAATTATGATTTAAATTAGGAACTATCTGATTAAAGAATAAGTTAGAATAAAAAGTGTACTTACTTAAAGTAAGTTAGAATATGTCCAGGTATTTGATGAAAACTTATAGGCTAGTACTTGTAACTTTTCAATACTTTTAATACTATTAGTATTTCTTATTCCTTTCTTTACCTCTCTTTCTTGCTTCCTATCTTTAATTATGTGCATCTCTCAGCTGGCTAGAATTGGACCTGCCTCTTCACTCGGAGGTCAACTTAATGTGTGCACGCAATACACTTGAGTAGATATGCAGATTGCCTCTGTTAGCCTATATAATTTATGAAACATGAAGCTTCTTCGCTGCTGCGTAGCACCACAGCAGGCTCTTTATGAACTGATTCATCTCTTACAAACACATCAACCATATCGACTTACTGTTTACTGCATTTGCATTTGATGGCTACTTTGCAAAGCGAGGATATTGAAAAATACTGATAAACTATCTCAGTTTGAATCAGACATGAATCAGACTCTTTCATACCTCAAGAACCAACGTTGTTTTCTTGATGAAAATACTGGAGCTGCCCAAATGAATCAGAGTTGGAGGTCTGACGTGACACTCAGAGTGGCTCCACAGATAGGGAACATTTCACAACAAATACTGTACTGTATGTGAGCAGTGCGATGAAATAAAGGCCATTGGATGGAAGAGGTTAACAAAACATTGAATTTGTCAGTGAAGCCGCTCCAGGCTTTAGACTATAGCGTTTGTCCTCTGGTTTTTGTCTTGTCTAAGGGGTTGTTCAGGTTTACATCTGAAACAATTAGTTGATTGAAAGATAAGTCGATTGACAGGTATTTTGATAATCGATTCACTCACATTAGCTGCTTTCAGCTTCCCAAATGTACAGATTTACTGCTTTTCTTTGCCATATATAATGGTAAATTGAATAGCTTTGGGTTTTGGACTTAAAGTTGGACAAAAGAGGTAATTTGAAGACATCAAAGTGGGCCCTATGAAATTGTGATGGGCATTTTTTCTGTATTTTGTTACATTCCAAAGACTATATGATTAATCAAAAAAAGAAACTGGCAGATTAATATGTAATTTGTATGTATCATATACATTAATATGTATATAATAACATATTTAAAAATGCAACTTCAGCTATACGGTGGATTTTCTCCTTGACATTCATTTGTCCTCCACAGTTGGAGGCCCATATGTTCAAAAACCACCGCTCCCCATATGTTATTTGCTAGAGTTCTGTTTTCATTTTCCTCCATTTTTGCCTCTCCACTTACTTTTTTTTTAAATATCACTGCATTTCTCCCTTGATCTAAGTCTCTCTCTGTGGTTGTATATCCACCATCAGCTTGTCCTCTCCTGGCAAAAGCTCCCATTCCCCATACTCTCTCAATCTTACACAGTGACTTACTCTCCTACACATTGTATCCACATCTTTTAAAACATCTCTCTCTCTCTTTCTCACACACACACACACACACATTCAGCACACGTGCAAGCATCAGACCCAGACTCATACACACACCATTCTTCTCTTTCTCTCCCATCGGGGGACCCTGTTGCAGATGGACATACACTCCTTTTGTGTTAGCTTGTGAAAGAGGAAATTAGAATTAGACACTGGGGCAGAGCCTGGCTTGCAGAAATGTGATCCTGCTGCTCTCCCTAAAGGCTTCAAATGGTCTTTTTCTTTCCTCTGTCCTTGTGAAAGTCTTGAATTGAGGAACCTGTGGATACTGGAGAGTGCTATCTTGTTATTGAATCTGAGGACTTGACAAGAAAAATAGGCTGCCTAAAGCTGCACTATGTCCAACCCCTGCCTGGAGAGATTCAGTATTTCACCAACCCTCTTCACTCCATTTTTTCTGTCTTGGCTGTACAATTTTCTTTTTTCCATAGACTGCATTTCACTTTCACCTCTCCGTTAACCTTTACTGTCAGCCATACAGAACTGGGATTACGGTAGAATTCACAGTGCATTCATAACTGTCTGGCGAATACATTATGAGATTAATTTATCATTTACCAGTACACCAGCAATTCTTTCTTAGCTACTTTACTTGTCTTCTTCATTTATGTTCTTTTGCCTCTATTCCCTTTTATATCCAACCGCTCCCTATCTGGCTGCCTCTGTCTGTAGCTCTGAGGTGAGCCTGGATGTCTCTCAGACCCCACAAGATTCTGTCATGTGTCCAAATGGCATTTCTACATTCTGTGGTCACTTTATTAGTTTCGCATACTTGTACTATGGAGGACTGATTCGCCCACAGAGCTGCAATGATGGACCTAATTTTCTAATCTTGTGCCATCAGAGGCCTTCCAAGGACTCTAAAGCCATCATACACACATGTTGCATTTTCTGTACTTTTACAGTTGTTTTTTTGTTTTTTTACAGGAGAGGAGTCAGCCTACCGTTGGATCTTCATCTTCTGTATGACTCTACGCTACGTACGCTACAGTGAATGTAGAGAAACAAAACTGATGTAACAGGTGTAAAACCGTAACCTGTGACCCATCAGATTCTGGTACTTGATTAGGATTTTCAGCCATGACAAGATGTCTTGTGTCGAGGTCTTTTTCCCCTTCTTCTTAGGGTTTAGGTAGTTAGACATTGCAGAGCTGACAGGTTGAGGTGAGAGCAAAGGCTGGGTCCACATCTCACACAAGCATGTGAGCAATGGGTTTAGTAAATGTCATGTTATTACTGAATTTGAAATTGTAATACTTTGCTACACTTCTGCAATCCCTTACACTGTTGAGTAACACATTTCTGAGAAATGCCTTGGGGCATTGCATCACTACCCAACACTGGAGGAGACTGTATTCTTCGAGGCACAGATTTAACACAGGGTAAGAAATGTTTCCTAGGAACTTGATCCATAATAGCTTTCTGCAGATTTTCTGGGGTCCATTTATGAGCAATGAAGTCACTAGATTAAGCTACAATTGTTATCATGTTACTGGACCTGTCTTGAAGGGTTATATGTGCTTCCTTGGGTGGGTAAACTGAGTGCATGAAGGGATGACACCTGAGCTAGACTGATAATCTGCTCAATTGGTACCCTACCAAAGAGGCTTTTTTGTATAGCATAACCAAATGACAATGATATAATAGACTGATATTAGCAGTGCTTAGTTGGACAATTGAGGATTTTTGCATGGCTTGCTTTGGATATCTGGAGTCTAAATCTCATTTTTTGGTGCTTATGTGCCCACTATACCATCATCTGTTCAGTTTATTGCAGCAGTCTCTGCAACTTAAACTCTGTATTTTATGTTATTTATTCTTTATTCAACCAGGAAAGCCTCACTGAGATTAAAAAAAAATATATATTTCAAGAGTATGCTGGCCAAAATTGGCAGCAATAACAATGAGTTAGAGACAAACATCAGATAACACAAAATATGCCACAAAATCTGAATCAAACAAATGAGAAATGTTGTTAAAGTACAGTATGAAAAGTTGGTTTGTGTGCTTCAGTATCTTGGGAATTATACACCAATGATTACAGTAAACCATAAGTCACTTAAGCACTTTTACCTTGTTAACCTTTAGTCAAACAATAACTGAACCTCTCAACCCAGTGTGATTAATTACAGTCACTTAAGTCAGATTACAGATGTGAGAAGTCTACCTTAAGTGGCTAGTAAGTGTGTGTTTATGTATGTCACTAACTCATGGACACAGAATGTATTTTTTATCTATGACATGACAAGAGAAAGTTATAGTGGAATATACTCTTGGGTCAATAACATTACATTGGTAATTAAAAGGTTTACATTACATTAAAAGGTTTGTTCTACTCTAAAGTGGACAAGCTTTATCTGGAGCAATGCATGATGTGATACTGCCACCTAGAGATCAAATTTGGCACATCATTTTCATCTTTCCCAGTAACTTTGACCTCACATTTAAGTCATCCAATACAGGATCATACACTCAACACCACATATGAATCGTCCAATAAATATGTGGTTGATCATTAAATGATGGAAAAGAGCACGAGCAGAAAAAAGAAGAGGAATGCCAGAAAAACAGGCCCAATGGGTCTTTGTAAAGTGACTTGTAAAAGAAAACTGAATAATAGGTTATCATTTGATGTATTTCTTGAATATATTATACATGTTTCAGATAGTGTTTACGTTCAGTTTAGTGTCAGTTTGTGTTTCACACATTTTCTAAATTCCTCTGTGCTGTGTCTATTCTAAACTTAGTTCTTTGCTGTGTAAGATGAGGCAGTTGTGTGTTTAACAGTTAACTTTATTCTGTTATACCCTTACCTGAGCCAGTGATAAGATAAACTGTAGTTATGTAGATGTTTATGTGATAACTGATAAGCTTTTAGAGGATAGTGTGGTTTGTCCTTAATTTAATATAGTAGTAATGTTATTTTGTGATGCTACCTGGTGCATGCTTATGTACTGTCATATATGGTCGTGAAGAAAGACTGTTCCTAGGTTAGCTGAACTTTTGACTTATGTTTCTATCTGAGGGTTGTTTGCTGACCTGTAAGGTTAGTAAACAGATGTTTTAAATTCTGTACGACTAGTATTTAAGGGACTGGTTAAGTGCCAACCTTTCAGACAAAGAAAAGATAGCTAGGTGGTATGTATCTTTGTCTCCAGAACTATGATGCATTATACTTCTGATTGTATTATTTGATTACATTATTTCATAACCTGACAATGCTCTCTTTGTGTGTTTATTGAGTGATCAGCAATTTCCCATCACAGACTGTTCATTACTACTGTTAACATTTCTTGCGGAGTCAAAGGGGTCAATCAATATCCTTGAAGATAAGTAGGACAAGGGAGCATGGTTAGGAACTTGGTTAGGAATCTGTACTCAAGAGCCCATCCAGCGGTGGTTTTGACTTAAAGCCACAGAGCCCAGACATGGGCCATTGAATCAACTGTAAAACTAAATGCTCATTTTAGCAGTGGAGTCAGACTGGTAATATAAAGAAATATGGTATAAAAAGTAGGACACGATAACGAGTCATTTTTACCAACAAAGTTTTACCAACAAAGTCAGCTTTGTTGTACTGTTCCACTGTGGTGTAATACAACAAACCACATAGCATTCAATTTATTAACCTTAGGATGATACTGTGACTGATTTATGTTAAAAATTAAATTAAAAAGAAATAAGCACATATCATAGATCTGTGGTTCTCAATGAGGGGTCTGGGACCCCCAGGGGTGCTTAAGGGGGTTCTAGTTGCAAAAAAGGGAATAATTCATTTTCATTATAATTCCATCCATAAGTAACACAATGACAGAGTGTGTGACTATTTTGGTCATAGGTTTCATACACTTTCTGTAATAAAACATCCAAAAGCAAAAATATTATCAGATGGGAGACCGTGGGACAAAATCTTGGGGGTCCGTGGTCTAATTTGTGTCAGTTTAGGGGTCCTTGACATGAAAAGGTTTGGGAACCACTGGCACAGATGACTTACACAAAAATATATATGCCTAAAGCACTACAAAAGCTCTGATGTAGCTAGATAAAGAAAAGTGTTTAATATTGGAGAAACTGAACACTAAAAAACAAAAGTTTATGTGCACAGCAATACTTTTTGGAATGCATGTATTAAACACATGACTTACACAATCTTATTTACATGATGAAATACAAAAGAAACAGCCTACAAAAGCCTCCAGTATTGTAGGTAGTTATTAAAGCAGAACAGCACAGCTTAAAAACTAAACAAGGATGTAGAAAACTTTCTGCACAAACAGTCTCATTCACAAATCACGCACAGTAAACAAGTGACCAAACAACCAATAAATACTGGAGAAATTGCTGATGAGTCAAAGCAGACTGTGTTTCTGCGTCTGTGTCATTGTAGACAGCAGCTTCACCACAGCAACTTCATTATACAGATAAAACAAGGTATGGTGCATATTTTAACCAAATGCAAGAGGGACATTAAATAATTAAGAAGGAAAGAAGCAAGCAAACAGAAGAACAAACAAGACAGACAGGTAATTTATGTGACTCACATTTGTTGAGGTCCATTTTCTTTTCCCTCATGAAGCAGTATCCTTGTCATGAAATATCCCACTGCACTTGTTGTTGAGATGGTCGTTGTTTTTGTTAACAAAACTTCTCCTCTTTAACACTCAGTGCTAGCATGGTAGCTTAGCTGATAGCATTAGCAACAGTAACTAACGTTAGCTACTCTCCCTGGTCGGTTGTTGCATTTAGCTTAAATGAAACAAGCTGTTAGCCTTCTTTTGTTTGTTGTGAGTATAACTGGCTTCACGGTTCACGTCAGAGTTGATTATTTTCCAGAAAACTGTCATTTCACACAGTTTCACACTGTCTAAAGGCATCTGTTTGTTATGGCCGCATCTGTTTGCTTGCTACTTTTTTTTTTTTTTTTTTTTAAATCCACTTTTCCTAGCTTCTCCTTTAATAAACTTGACATGATTCATTGCCTCGACTGTTTCAGTGCTATGCCAACTTTGACCACACAGGCTGGCTGACACTGAGCTGCAGTTACAAATCAGAGGGGCGCTGTTTCACTCATTTTCGGGAAAACTCAATGAAAAGATGGGGAGACATGGCTAAGACAACTAAATAAGAAAGTGTCTGTCATGTGACAAACAAAATGAATAGATATATTTTTAATTAAAATGATAACGATAGGTATTTTGAATAGTTAGGAAATCCACTGTAATTTAGGGTAGAGCCAATTAATGGGGGTCTCTATCATTTCATAATCCATTCATGGTCCACAGTAAGGTATATGGGTTATGCTGGTTCTACTGGCTATACAAGACATATTTGCTTGAGAGACTTGATGCTACTGAGTTTTTTCATTCTTGACATTTCTTCTTTTTTATGTCACCATTTCATGAATGGGAACATTTCCACACCTCTTTAAGCAGATACTGCTTTTATGTCATCCGTTCGATTGTGGAAGACACTGCTCCAGATAAATTTACATTTCTTATAAAAGGTTACTTTAAAAAAAACTATTTATAGTGAACCCTGCCACTGATGAATAAATAATACATTAAATAATAGTAGAAAGGCCTACAGAGATTTGCTCGCAAAAGTCTCAGCGGCAGATATCTTAAAACCTCTGCAAATAAAAACCAAAACTATCTTCATATAGACAACACTGAGTGGTAACGCTGACTTCCTCAGACTCCTCATGAACACTGCAGTACTGCTTATAAACACTAGAGGGAGGCAGAAGACTGCTGTATTAAAAATAAGCTGCGCGAGTAATGCTGAAAAATGATGTGAGTTAAGACAGAGGCTTAGATAAAGGTAATATTATTATTAATCCTCCTTTGTTGTTCTCAATGAAGCACCGACATGCAGTAACTGTAAACCAGCATCACCCTTCAAAAACTCTTTAATAGCCTGTCATTTACAAATCACAGTTAAACATGCTACACATGAATTCATTATAATCCTGCCTTTTATCCTCGCCCCTGTCTCAACTGCCTCTCACTCACTGTAACCATTAACTGAGATGCTAAAAGTATTTCTGGCCATTTAAGGATGAATTAACCATTTGCCTCCGCCATGTGTCGCTGTTGTCCACATGTGTGTGCCACATCTTCTAGCCTCTACTGTAAATGCTGTTGCTTCCTTGGTCGTGACTGGACTGCTGATGGGCAGTTGACATTTGAGAGCTCCCCTTGAGATGCATGATGTAGACAGTGTAAACCCTGCTCAAATTAAGTTAAGCAGAGGCTGTTAGGCTACTGTTGAAAGTTGAATGAATTTCTATATCCTGCCTCTAATAAATCTAGGCTCACTTTTAAGATATTTTGAAAAACATCTCATATTAACCTATATGTTAATTCGGCTGAGTGGAAAATGAAATTGAGCTGCTGTGTTTCCTTTACATGTCAAGTTGATTGAAGACAAGCTGGAAGATTTACACTGAATTTAATGCCTTTGGTCTTCAAAATAAATGCAATACTTTTGAGTCAAGCATTCATTGCACTGGGGGTTGGAAAAGGTAATTTGAAAGGCATAACCGGAAGTGTTGTCTGATTCATTCCAGTTTGGCTCCAGTCTCAGCAGCGCGCAGGCACGCATCCTCTGCACAGTGTGACTGAAGAAGTGTGTGTGTGTGTGTATGCGTGTGTGTGTGTGTGTGTAAACACAGCTCAGTCGGCTCATGGTAGAAGCGAGGAGGGCCAGCTCTGACTGCCGCAGATATCACCAGGTTGACTTGTGCGCGGTGGCCGCTCAGATGAGGAGATGGCAGCCGAATCGACCCGGAGATTCACCAAGAACCTGCTGAAACCGGGGAGCGCGGCGGAGATACGGCAGACGGCGTGCAACGCAGTCAGACACTCCGCAGTGGCGGTGAGTAAGACCCGACTGAATTGCAAAAACATGGTGGTAGTGAAAAACGCATCACCACCTGTGGGCCCAAAGCTTTTTCTTTCCTGCTCCGGGCTTTTACGGCTGCGAGCCAAAGCTTTACAACTGGAATTAAATGTAGGCATCATCATCATCATCATCATCATCATCATCATCATCATCATCATCATCATCTGTCCCCCAGCCTCTGACAGACCCGCACCACTGCACCGTGGATGTGCCATTGACATTCATGTTGCATCTTTCTATGCAGTGGATGTGCAGAAGCGGCTCAGTGCAGCAATGCTGCTCAGCCTCTGTCTATTGATCCTGCAGGGGGAACAATTCAATACCCTTTTTGAATGGTTAACGCTCAGTTGGCGCAGGAATCGCCACATTTCTTTCCACTATTGGGAAAGAAGCCGCGTATTGGCTGATAATGTGGCTATAAAGTCGTCGAGCCTATCATATCCCCCCGTGGGTTGGAGTTTATTTCACTGTGGCTGGTTGAAGTGAATGAAAAATGCAGTAATAGCGGCTTGGTAGTAGGATAGTGGGATGCGGCATGACAGAGGCAGCGGTTTACATCTGCCCAGCGGTGCACAGAAACACCAGGGAAGATGGAGGGAGGGACTGGGAAGGGAAATGAATGCGACGACTGGGCTTTGATTCACGACTAGTTATATTATCAGGATATTTTAATATGGTGAAATGTGAAATGTACGCTCCAGTGGGTGTGTCACGCCTCATAACTGGGGGCTCTGATTGACACATAAGATAGTGGGAGGAGGGGTAATCCAAGAAGAAAAAAACAGCCACATTACACACAAGGAGGAGGATTTGTGTTTTGATGATGTCCTTTTGATTCATCTGACAGAGGAGGACAAATCCTCTACCTTACGTTTTGTGTGTGTGTGTGTGTGTGTGTGTGTGTGTGTGTGTGTCTGTGTCTGTGTGTCTATGTGTCCATTCTGTGGAGATTAGCATAGAGAAAGGTCACTCCACTCCAGCCTCTCTGCTGCTACTCTTCATCCTCTTCACTGTGGTGTTAGTGTGTCAGTGGGACACGGCAGAGCAGAGCGCAGAATTGATTTGAATAAAGAGGGAAAATGCAATAGTAAATCTTTCAAATGTGGTGCGCGGCCAAAGACAGGATTAAAATGGAAACGAATGAAATACAATCACAAATAAATGAAACCTGGCTTCAACGGTGTACTGAGTAAAAATTGATCAATCTCTTTGCACAGCCAGATGTTTCTTTGCTCTGGGTCAGTTGAAAATGAACAGAATGCAACTGCTGCATGTTTACCTGCAGTATGCATTTATCAGAGTAACTCCAAATGGAGTAAATTGTGTTTATTGATTCCCTTATTGGATGTATAAATTGACTGGTGAGTCACCTTGTGTTAGTATAATTCGAGACACAGATACACAACATAACATAACATTACAGTATGTTGTTACCATACTGTGGGACTTGACTGCCTTGCCTAAAGGCACTGCAGCTGAAGAAATACAGTGAGTCTGTGGTTTCCAAGTAGAAAACAAAGACATGACAAGACAAAACTGATAAGCTGAAGAACGGAAGTGAGAGAGATACCTCAGCCTGAAACAAGAGGAACTTGAGCTGCCTGATGTTCAACTATTATCAGCATTATTTACATTATTAAAAGTGAACAGTTATTTTAATGACACCATTAAGTAGTAAATGTATGTCAGCATATTTATATCCTTCATTAAAGCCTCAGTCCATCATAGACGGTGCTGTTACTGCACAACTGTCCAACAGTTCACATTCCACATTTAAACCGGAAAAAAATGCTTTCTTGCAACATTTTTTTTGTCACTTCAAATTTATTGATACACATTTTCATCAAAAAAAAAAAAAAAAACCCAAATTCTTTTGTAGACATAACCAGATGTTTTCCTGCAGATAGCGTTTCACAGTTCCCCTTCTTGAGCACAAGTGGTCAAGGGTTGTTTTGCTTCCTTAAAAACTATGATCGTGGATGACTCAGTATGATTAAAGTTTATTTAAAAATGCAAGATTTTTAGTGGATTAGACACAAATCGGATGGATAAAACCCTCTATCTTGGCATTTATAGTTTTGTAAACAACCATACAGGAATGTCTGTTTTGGCTGATCCAGTGAATTAAATACCCAACAAGTCAAGGTACTCACTTTGGTGCAAGAATCATATAAAAATCCAAAATTGCCATAATAATTGAAAAAACAAAAACAAAACATAATTGACAAATTTGTCTCATCTTATATATTGTTATATTGGCCACATCTGCACCTCTGCAGAATTTACTACAACACCAAACATTAAATAAAAAAGTGGGTTTTGTTTAAAAAGTGGGAACTGAAATAGAAACCATAACTGATACCCTTATCTGTGTCATTGTACTGTTTTTTTTTTTTTTTTATCTCTGTCATCTCTCAGTGCAAGAGACTGGCTGGTTAGTCTTAATTCTGTCCGAAAGCTTGAAAAAGTTTCTGAGTGGCTGCCTGTTGGTCACTTGATCACTGCCCACCAACACTGACCTCAGCCACAGCTCTAAACTGAAAAACTCTATAAAGGAAAAAAAGAAAATGACTTGAAGTCATTCGGTGTACAGATACAGGATGCAGAAATGTGGAGGAATGAGATGGGGAAGCTACGCTACATGTAGGAGTAAGCATGTGTGTAAATGTGTAGGTATAAGGCTTGTGTGCACAGGCTTAGGTTAAGTGGGTGTGTAAATGTCCATAGGCGTTGTGTATGCATGTGTGCGGACATTTTTGTGAGTGTGTTAATGCATGGCCTTTGTTGGTGAAAGAAACCAGGTCAGCAGAATCGGGCCCTATGGCATAACATTCAATGAAGCGTGAGCCTCTTTTTTTTTTCTCTCGCTGACCTCTGTCTCTCTTTTTTCATACTAGCCAGTTTTCCTCATTCACTTAATGTCACCCCCCTCCTCCACCATCCCCTGACTCTTCTCTGCATCTCTCCATGGCTTCACTGTTTCAGATTCTTCTATATTTGTGTTTTTCCTCTGTGTTTCTCACTGTCCCACTGCTCTGCATGGGTCCCGAGTCAGGTTAGATCAGTTTCTGTGTGATTGCGTGCATGTATTAGTGAGAATATAGCATACATGATACTGGTTAAATCCCTCCTGGTGCATGCTGAGTTTTCTTCTGCTCTGTGAAAACGATCACTGCTTTCTGACTGACTTCTCTGTTTCTCTTAGTGGTCAGCCCACCCATCCTCAAATATGAAGGCAGCATGGAAGGGTAGATAGATACAAGACGAGAGGATTTCATGGTGGTTGAATGTTGGTTTTAAAAGAAAAACACACAATATTTTGCTTCAGTGATCTTTTCCATTACGTCTTTTCTGGCCTCAATCTGGCGCTGAGCTACTATACGTCAAATAACAATGAAATAAAATATTAAAATAGATTGAAAAATGCTTAATATGTGAAATGTATGATAGTAAACATGCATGATTTATATCAAACATGCTTGAAGTACAAAAAAAATCCTCCATATTTTAGACCCATTCCTGGTGTCTGTTGGCACACTGAGTGAGGGTGTTTACTCTGACTCTCAGCGAAAGTGAGCAGCATAGTAGTGTAGACACAAGTGTCATTCTTGTTGTGACTCTGGCTGCCTGCTGGGATGAACCACATGTCATACCATGCCTCCAGGATGCCAACCACGCTAACCACACAGCCAGAGATTTGGGCCAACATGCCCACCCTGGCATCCTGCTGTAGCTCAGAGTTTATTTGCCCAGTAGAACAGGGTTGCTTGTATGCAGTCACCATCATTCGTTGCTTTGGGGGCCATATGCATGCTCATGCCTTTCCACATGGTACCCTAGTGTTTGGTGTTAAATCACCATGGTCATTTCTTCCCTCTGGCATCACATAATGCCACTCCTTACCCTTGGCATCCATGCTGCCCTTATGGTACCACTAGTGTAGCTTCATGCCTGAACACAGATTGACTATTTTTGGTGCCCAGTCTCATACACTCTCCAGGTATTTTCGAGAAATTTTCCAATTTGTTGTGCAGTCACAGAGATGACCCTGTAATTCTGTTGTCCATAATTTTAAGGTACTAACTTTTATGGATATAATACCAGTGTTTTTCCTGACTTAGCTTATTAAAGTCCAGATGAAATGGCATTTTGAGAGTATCTAATTTCTGTATCGTGATGTATCTCTGAGTGAAACAGGATAGACAGGGGGGACATAACATTGGGAGGAATTTTGATTTGAATGTTGAAAAGTTGGCATGTCATAATGCATCTCAGCTCTGTGCTGCTAAAAGTTGAATACTGATTGATGGGTAGATGTCATGATATTATTGGTTGAAATTGGTTGGTTCAAGCCTACATAAGCACACATCATATTTTGTTTCACAGGAAGTAAACATGTTTGGATTTTGATATAAGAATACAAAGAAATATATCTTGTCTTGGCATATATTGTTAATTAGGTGTACAATATGAATGGAGATGTGATCTAAAGGGTTAAGAAAGCATTTTTCATTTCATCTCAACTTTAACTACAAATCACTGTATACATTTCACATTGCTGCTGCTGATCATTTTCCAAAGCAAACCATAAATAAAATCGACCAATTGTTTACTGCAATTGATGACCTATTTCAAGCAAGTTTCAATCTGTGCAATGGATTTTCATATCATACTGGCTAGGACTGCAACTAACTATTATTTTCATTATATATTAATCTGATTAAAGTCTAAAAAGTGAAAAATGCCAATCACAAGTCTTGAATTTGCTTGTTTAGTCTGATTAACAGCCCAAAGCCCAAAGGTATGCAATTCACAACTATATAAGATATAATTTATATTGATATAAAACCTGAAAAGCAGCAAATCCTCACATTTGTGATGCAGGGACCAGTTAATCTTCCACTTTTGCTTGATAAATGACAGAATGATAGGCTAATTTTCTGTCACTCACAGAAATGATTATTTATCCACTTATAATGTCTATGACCATACTGGCACCAATGGTTGCCAGGAATGTACCTAAAAGCCCCCAAAACAGCAAGTACTTTCTTACCTACACATCATAAAATAATCAGTCTGTTAGTGTGATCTTCCCTGCTATATAAACTGCCTGGAAGGTAAAAACTTAAATCTGTCAACCTAAGACTTTGGAAACGTCTGACAATGATGTAAAATGCAAGTGACTTGTAGTTTATGGGCTTAAACATGGTCCTACCAATGTGGTTTACCAACCCTCTCTTGTGCCTGCTCCTGTTCTCCTAAACTAATCACCAGAGAGCTGCATGTGTTCTTTGTCTCAGGACTAAAGACAAAGGCACAACCATGCACTCACACTGCAATAGAGTGACTTGAAGTAGAAAAAATATTCACACTTTGGTTAAAGTTGAAATTTTTGTTTCCTTCCTGTATTCTGCACTTTTTAACATATGGTTCTTACATACTGAAGACAGTGTTCATATTTTATTGATATCCCTTTCAGCTAGTTGTCTTCTTTCTTCATCGATTATCTTAACTCATCTCATTTTATACTCCGAGAAAGAAAAAGAGGGAAGAATTTGAAGATTTGTTAAGAATTTTATCTCCTCTCCACTCCTCTTTCTAAAATACCACTACTGGGCATGTCTGTCTGTCTGGAACTAAAAATGTGTGTCAGACAGTGTGGAACAGTCATTTGTTGGTGGGGGGCACTCTGGGTAGACGTGCCCCAGTGACATGTTGCGGGTGTGTGTGGTCGTTGGGGGGGGGGGGGGGGGGGGGCATGCTGTCAGTCTGACTCTGCTCTCTCCTCATGACACATCATGTCGACTGCCTGGGGTGCATTGTGCATGACTGCTGACCTGCCTGTTTGTCCGGCATACATGACATAGAGGCACGTATGTCTATAAATGTGTGGTTCTTGTGATCATTCTGAAAGTCCAACCACATAAAAACGTTGTTAGAATGCATTTGGGTTTTAGCTGCTTTCGATCTGTGTCAGTGTGGTTATTTTTCGTGATTTGACCACAGTGAGCTGCTCTATTTCAAAAAGAGAGTTGTCAGTGTCACGTTAAACAGTCGCCGGCAGCACGCAACACCAACTAATATGCTCGTCTCATGCGAGTTAGCCAGACTGATAATGCTGAAAATCAATTGTCCCACAGGACAGAAACCAGTTAGATTACCAGTAATTACTCTCCCAGCAGCCATGCCGCTGTTACCACGGCAACAGAGAAAGGTCAATTAGGATGGAATTCTAACAGGAAGCACTCCTATCACTCCTTGCATATTTCCCATCTAGTATATCTTATTTCATCTCATCTGTCACTCCTCTGTTCACATGCTCTCTCATCTACATCTTACAAGATGTCTAAGAAATCAATTTGATGGTTTGTGTAGCTGCTTACGAGCCCTCTTCAACTACTTTCTGAATGGCCACTCCATCTTTTTTTGCCCTGTATTTTTTTCTTTCTTTTATCTCTTTCTCCTTGAGGTTAGGACAGTTACTGGCTGTATTTGTTGACAGAGATCCGTACTGATCCTGATATTTCTGTCACATGTCTCTTATTACATCTGGACAGGGCAAGGTAGGACAGGACAAGAGTGGCTCTGGAGCCACAATCAAGCTTATAATTGGATCAGACGTCAACGGGCTTATCATTTTAGAGAGTCAGGCCATGAAGAGGGGAAAACCAGAGAGAAATTCAGGGAGGAAGGGTGAGAGAGAGAAGAGAGAGATTCAGTAGATCTGCTTCCCCTCCCAGAGGAGTTTGTGCTGAGGTTCTGCTGCTTATAATTTGTCCTCTCGTAAACACTCTGCCCAGTGTTTGTGTATGAGTGCGGTTGTGTATATGTGTGTGTGCGGATTTCCAATTTTATTGATCTGTGCATGTTATTAAGTACAGTATTTCCACATGTCTGAGTGTTTCATTGGCGTTAGCAGGTTCATGTTTGAGTGTGCTGTATTCATATGTCTGCACACTAGGAACTTTTCAGGTCCCCGTGGACATTCATGTAAATGCTCCAGTTCTTGAAGAAACTTGGTTTCTCAACATTCCAGGACAGACATTAGAAATGCTGCGCTGTTGTCTTTATTCCCATAGAGTCGGATATAAAGCTGCTTTACAAATCAACAGTGACATTTCCTTCCTTGCCAATACAGTTATTCTCTTACATAAGTTGGGATTTTGGAAGACATACTGCAGTTGGATTGTATAACCATATAAGTAAGACTGTGAGAGACAAGAGACTCTTCCAGCAAGAACAATCAAGAAAGGAGCGTTTGGCCCTTAACATTGCAGTGGAACTATAAAACCAGCACTTGAATGATTATCAGAGTTTCCCACCGTTTTTTTATAGTGGACGGGGATGACCTTACATAGCACCTCAGCTAACATTGTAAAACACATATTTGAATATAGACATTAAGAACTTTTAATTAATAAAATATTCACTTTTCTGATTATAGCTAAATTATCAATGATAGATGGTACCATATGACGTTTTTCATGAGTAGGAGACACACACCATGAAAAGGATAATATTGAACTAACTCTGTGTGGGTGGCACACATTCAGATGATTTATTTTGTGTCTGTGTCACCTCTTGGGCCCAGAGTTTCACTCTTACTGATGCGTGCGATGAGTGACATACTCATCATCAAAGAGGTGCCTCACAGTCTGTACACCTTTCCGCCTCAGTTTTTGCGTATGTCATATCTTTACACTCTATGTGTGTCAAACCAGATTTTCAAAGTGTCACTTTCTGGGTGGTGTTTGCGTAAGCCCCGACAGTGTGGGACAGGATGTCATGCTCGCTCTGTCTCTTTTCTCACACCATGCATATTGTGTCTCTGAACAACTCGGCATGCAGTTTTTCATGAGAGGCCATGCTGTGCAGTTCTTCATGGCGTCTTTGTCGTGTGGTGCAAACCTAAATGTGTGTTCATATCACTTCAGAGATTTCCCCAGCAGGGTGGCACGTAACCCCAGTGCCTTTCCTTCTCTTATATTTTCACTTCTTACCTCCTCTGCTACGTTCCTTTTCTGCTTTTTTTTTTTCTCACTTTGCCTTATCCATCTCTACATGAATTCCCTAATTGCCTTCCCCTCCTCATTCTTTCTCAAAATAAACTGGATTACATTCACTCGCTTCTTCAGTTCTCACTCTTGTTATTTTGAGTGAATGCTTCTAGTGTCACCGGTGTGTGTGTGTGTGTGTGTGTGTGTGTGTGTGTGTGTGTGTGTGTGTGTGTGTGTGTGTGTGTGTGTGTGTGTGTGTGTGTGTGTGTGTGTGTGTGTGTGTGTGTGTGTGTGTGTGTGTGCGTGTGTGTGCATGCAGACAAGAGAATAGAGAAAGGGATTAGGGGAGATGAATAGCTCTTTGACATTTGTTATGACTGAGCTGCAGACGACTCAGCCGCATTTGCCCGATAACAGTAGGACCGTGCACTACCAGGCCTTGGTGTGTATCTTCTCAATGACTCATTCAGAGAGCACAGAGAAATAAAAGCAGAGAGAGGAACAGAGGAAAAAAAAATTTTTTTTGAGCCTGTCACTGTCACTGGTGACACTGTCTGCTGCTGAATTCCCCCACTGTTTGAACTCTGCATGATGCTGCACAGTGATCTCAGTCGCGCATGTGTGAATTTAATAGCTGGTTGTGAGTGCAGGAAATTCTTTTTTTTCCCCCTGCAATAGCCTTGTAGTGTCAGACCGCCTGTTGTTGAATTGTAGAAGAAGACAAAAAAGTCTGTTTAGTCTAGGTAGGAAAACTGGATCGAGGAGAAGTATGTGTCTGTCTGTATGTCAGTGTTTTGTGAGAGGTCACATGAGAGGAGGAGGAGAGAGAGAGGTCCCTGGGGCTTCATGCATTGTGCCAACGTAAGTTTACAATAGGCTCTTTGGAGAGGCTTCACAGCTAGTGAACTGCTCCATTCAGACTTAGCTGACCAGGCTTTGCCTCACTGGAGCTTAACTTTTATCCTCTCTCTCCCTCTCTTTCTCTAAAGCTCTCCATCCAGCCTCACTATCCTGCCCCTACCTTAATGGACACCACCGTCCACCCGTCCATCTCGACTCTTTTCACGGCCCTCAGGGAGGGGGAGAGGGAGAGGGAGAGTGGGGAGGGGGGGGGGGGGTCCACTTCACATACTGGACTAAGAATAGTTCACCGACTCTCTGCGAGTGAATTGCAGTGTTGTGTCTCTCCCTCACTCTACATTCCAGAGTAGGAGGCCTGAATATGCTACTGCCATTACTGTCCGACCCCCATGCCCTGCTGCCCTCGCCCTGTTGTATCCACACACACACACACACACTCACACACATTGTGTGACAGTTATATGTGATGTGGACTTTCCCTCGTTATCTGCATCCAGTGGCTGACAGGACAAGACAAAAAGAGGAGTGATCTAATTAGTTAACAAAGTGGCAGGATGTAAAGAAAATGTGTGTGTCAGATGATCCAAACCGTCCACAAAGTCTATAAATCTTGAAACAGAACTGTGTTTTTGTTACGTGGTCAAATCCTTAAACACTCTCTAAGATCTTTTTGTCCCTCCCTGCTCCGCCTGTCTAACTGCTCCCTGTCGACTTTGATCAACCCGCCTGACCTGCCGAAAATCCCGTCTGACCGTGTCCGTCCTCTTGGCCCTGGTGACAGAAGGTATAAAAGAAAGAGACAGTCACAAGCAGCCATTATTAATGTTTCACCAGCAGCACCCATACACAAAGATAAAAGCATGAGGGCACGCAGATTATTATGTCTGCAGTTGCTGTGCTCCTGTTTGAAGCAGAACAGATAGCTTTTTACTGACAGTAGCAGAGTCTTAGAGGACATAGCTGTCATAACTTGCTGCCCTCGCACTAGATAACCGGCCAAAAAAAGGCAGCAGTTTCAAGATGTGGCTGCTATCATCATACGCATTTGGTCACATGCGATGACTTTTTCTGTACTACTTAATGAAATTTATAGAGCTGCAAGTCGATTGACAGAAAATGAATCTACTATCCTAATTATTTAGATAATCAATTAATCGTTTTGATTGAAAATTTTAAAGAAAAAATACAAAAATTCTCTGGTTCCAGCTTAGAAGTGAATGTTTTCTGGTTTCTGAATATCTTTGGTTTGTGGACTGTTGGTCGGGACAAAACAAACATATAGGTGATGCCTTGGGCTTTGGGAAACATTGATTGACATTTTGCCCTATTTTCTGACTTAGTCCAAATGACTACTTGATTAATCGAGAAAATAATCGACAGGTTTATCTTCAATGATTAATTGTTGTTAGCTGCAGCCCTAAAAGCTGCACTTGCCAACACTCTTACCATGTTAAATGTACTAGAGCTCAAATGATCAGTGGATCAATCGTAAAGTTGATCAAAAGAAAATTAATCTGCAACAATTGTGAGTAAGTTATCAAGCAAAAATGCCATATGTGAGCTGCTTCTCAGATGTAAAGATTTGCTGTTTTTCTCTTTGATATATCATTGCAAATTAAATATTTTTCAGTTTTAGTCTGGTTGGACAAAAGAAGCAACTTAAGGGCATTACCTTAGGCTCTGGGAAATTTTGATGGGCATTTTTCAACTATTTTATAGATTAAATAATTAATAAAAAAGTAAAAATGTTAAATTAATTGATAATAAAAATAATCACCAGTTGCAGCCTTACTCAAATTCCAATTCTCAATAATAAAATCACTGTAAACTGAGAATAGCTACAACAACCAAAAACATTAAACCAAAGGATCAAACAACCAATCTGTAACTTATCATACTACAAAGTGTTGATGGTGTATTTGATATAAATTTTAGGTCATATCATTCAGCTCTAACTAATTCTTATCTGAATTATCAGTACTCTTGAAGACGGTTCTTTGAAAGGTCACACAGTTTTTATCTGTCAAGTGGCAGCAGTTGAAACAGATTTGACGCAAAGATACCACTCATTCCACTCATCGCTTCTTCTGTCTGACACAAAGAGATGTCTTGCTGATACGTGTCTGAGAGGAAACAGCCAAAAACTCTCAGTAGCTGAAAGTCGTAAAGATGCTCAGTTTTGCATGCCTTACTGTATTCAGCCAGAAAGCTGAAAGGTGATCTGCAAAAGAAATAAAGGAGGAAAAAAGCGTGGGGCAGAGAGGGAGACATGGGAGGGATTTTAAGTCCGAAAGATTGGAGGGGGGGGGCTGGGGGGAATGGGGGAAGGGGGAAAAGGTAAGGGAGGATAATACAGTATGTATAAAAACACAGGAGGAAAAGTCTTTAGAACAGCTGCGTCCTCCGTCTAAACTGGGACCTCAGGGAGAAGGAGCAATGCTGAGTGGGCGTCTGGTAGATAGTTAGTGCTGGTGTAGAGGTTATACAGAGGTTGCATGTAGGCTTTGTGTAGGTGTCATATGTAGGCGTCATGACTGAATGATTTATTGCGAAAGAGGCATTCTAGTGGGCTTTTTCTTTACCGTGAGGGTGTAGATTTGGGGGTTGGCATAAAGCGTTATGATCTGGCTTGAACAAAACTGATGTTCATTACCGTATATCTCATAACCATAGTATCCATTGTACTGGTATGTGTTTCTGGCATGACTGCATAACAGTAAATACTGGCTTTGGTCTGATTTAGGATGAATATGGCAGGTTCAGAGCGAGGACACGTATTTCAAGCTAACAGAGTTACAGGAAACAGAAATCATTAGGGATAATTGCTTAAGGAATAGCTATGGTTTCCTAGTGTCAGTGGCCCAGACACGCAGTGGAAGTAGAATACAGGTTTTGGTATTTCAGAGTTTGATTTGGCTATTATGAGGAAGCCAGTGAACTGTCTTATTGGTTGGAGACCTTCTCACCTGGACAGGAAACAGGAGAGGCCTAACAGCTGTGTAAATGGCTCAGATAAGATTACAGAAAAACGATGGATAGATGACAGTGCTGAGAGCGGAATTATGGCTTCTGTACTGGTATTTAGAGCCCGACCGATACTGGACTTTTGGGGCTGATACCGATATTAGGGAGTAAAAAAATCTGTTATTGATATATCGGCCGATATTCTTTACATACACATATGTGTGTAATATGTTTAATATGTGTGGTATGTAAGATATGTAATGGAGGCAGGATATTTTACAGTTTAACAATAAACTTTATTGTCCAATATGATATCAGTGCAGTGAAACAGTAGACTTTACTGAGAATTTAATAATGTAAATAACTATAAATAAAATAAACAGAAAGAAAAGAAAAAGGATCAAATATACACAAAATGCGGCCATATATGTAACTTTAAAAAATAAGAAAAATATCTGCGCATATCGGACAATATATATACGCCGATACCGATATATCTGGGATAGGCCAATATCGGTCGGGCTTTACTGGTATTTTTTATGTTTCTACAGCACTCTTTCCAGTAATATCAGGTTTTGATGAACAGATTAATATTGGCGAAACATCCTCTCTCGGCAGCAAAGGAACCTTTTTCTGTTTCTAATTATTGTTCTCTCTCTTGGATGGAAAACCGCCATTAAAAGGAGCCGCTCTTTTTGCTCTGCTCACTGCTTTTACTTTAAACCTCCCCTGTAGTGTGAACTGATACTTTATCTCATTAAAAAACCATCAATAGCAACATAAAAGCCCTGAATTACAGTTTAAAAGTAAACCCCTACAAACACAGACAAAAAAGCTTTATTACCTCATATATTTGCAGAAAGATGGGTATTATCACAAATATTTATTGCAGATTTCATAAGAAGCCGGTGACCTCAGCCGTCTGTGCATGACTGGTGAGGCCCGGGACGGGACATGAGGGGGGCGGGGGGAGGAGAGAACAGCGAGGAGATGTGGAGAGATGCCACGTGGGAGAGTGAATTAATGAGGCACCGGCTCTGTGACAGTAGCTGTGTGTCTTTCTGCTGCTTTTGCTGCTACACGGTTACTGCTGCTGCTTTTCATATCTCAGTCAAGATATTTTCTCTTATGATGGATGTCTGTGTAAGTCAGAGAGTGACTTTTAGAAAGAAACAGACAGGTAGACCGGTATTATTGTCTCTGTTATGTCCATTAAGTCAGTGAATAAGAATTGCTCCAAAGAGCAGATCAAGGAACGATACTGTACTTAAAGCATCACAATGTTTAAGACTAGCTTGTTAGCTTTCCCTCCGTATTGTATAATGGAGGTGAACCACCCCACCTGAAACAAAGACCACCTCTACTAACATCATAAAAAACTTGGCATATTAATTCCTTGGAATAAACTCTGTTGTTGAATGTAAACCCATCTCTGGTATCACAGTTATTTCTTATGACTAAATTATGCAATAAAAAGAGAATAAAGGAAAAACATCGCCCATTTTACCAGTTTACAGCTGACCTCTTTATTTACACATGTTGAAGATTAAGTAAAATCTCCAGTTACTTTCCCATTGATTCCTTATCTTTAAAGGTGCTCCTCTGTCAGACTCTGTTTGATCTAATATGCTGCCTGATTGTCTCTTATGATAAAATAGGTCCTTTCAAATCCCATGGATTTAATTTTCCCATGAACCAGGCAGTTTTTTGTGTTTGTTTCGAAAAAGTGGAAATACTATCAAGAAAGAAAAGTGTTCAGCAATGCTTTAGAGGGTCGGGGTGATGGATGGACAGGAAAAAAAGGTGAGGTTCAATGTTGTTGGGGGTGGGCCGGTGAATTTAAAGGAGGTGATTGCAAGGAGAATGGAAATTTTTAACAATACCCCCCCTTTTCTCAGCAGTTGCTCCTCACCAACTTCCCCTCTCCCATATTCTCCACCTCATCCCCCCTCTCTTGCTTCCTCCCCCTGAACATCGCTCCTGCCTCAGGACTTTAGTCCTCAGTTAAAGACATTTTAATAGCTTCCTTTTCTAAACAAACCAGCAGCCAGAGGAGCAGATAGTATCTCTGGCACAGAGCGCCTCCTAGAGGCCATTTTTAAAACAAGGCAACTGTTAGACTCAAGTGTGTGGAGGGTGGAACAGAGTCAGGCACTCTCTCATTGTCCACACCGCCTGCTGTGTTGAGTTCTCAGCACTAGATGGCATTGGCAGTGTTCTGTAGCTCTCGACTCACTTCCTCATGTTACCTCCCCTGCGAAAGAGCTCATAGGTACAACTCTGTCAGACATTACACACAGTCTGTTCTCCTGTCATGTCCGCAACCTGATCCATAGCATGACTGTATTACAGTAGGGTTTTAAAATCATGATTTTGATTCATACTTGTTTGCAATCACATTCTCACATGAAAGTCATTCTGCAGTTTTTGTAAAACAGGAGGATGATCTGTTGCATGAAACTGAGCGTTCCCAATTTCCCCTGTTAAGTTGTCTCAACAAATGACAGAGCTGCTGTGCATCACATGACAGTCAGGAAACAAAAACAAATCTAACATGTGTGACACAGAGAGAGAAGAGTAACACAGTCACAGAAAAACCTTTGGAGGAACAACAGATTCAAGACCAAAATGAGTCAGAATTGAGGGAAACCCCTTGAGTTCCAATGAAAATGTACTTGAATGTAGAAAGTCTTACATAAATATGTACTACCACCTGAAACACCATCACTAAATATAGAATGATGAAACAAAGGTCATGAAAACTACCAGACCGCAACATCTGTGCTTCACTATACCTGACAGGTACCATTACTAAAATGTTTTCTCCATGAATAGTGACATAAAACCTTATCTGTTTAATTTTTATTTTATCTTGAATCATGCAGAGATCAAGTTGAGACAACCTTAGTGCGTAAGGTTGAAAGTGATTAGAACTTGTCTATCTTCCTGTTTGTGCAGGAGAGAGTGTGTTGTGGTGGTGTATCCGCAGTCTGAGGTTTTACTGAGAAAAGTAGATCAGAATGAGTTTAAGACAAAAATAACATCATGAGCAGGTTTACTTTACCTGATAGTTTGTAGCTGTTCAGAGTTCTCCTCTTAATTGTATTTTCCTTCAGATATGCTCACTTCTTTGAATCCCCCTTTTTTTTCTTCAGTACAGTCAGTGTGCTCTCTTTGTGTATGTGTGTTGGGGTGGGAGGTGGGGGAGGGGGGCTGTGTCAGAACAGGGGGGGTAGTGTAGCCAGAAAGAGGTTGACCTTGTGTCCCTCTTGTTTCTCTGTGAGTGCCAGGGGCCAAGTCGTAGTTTGCTACGAACCTAGCACCCCTGAGTGACAGCATCCTTCCTGTTGTGGTCACCATGGGAACAAGAGAGTGTTTTCCCAAGTAAACTCTGTGGAGCTATGCACCACATCAAACACCGCTGCGATGAGTCAGCCTACAGCTCTACAGGGAACCTAACTATAGCAGAGTTAACTGCTTACAGGGCAGTGTGCAGGAGTTTTAATGGACTGTGGTTTCCTACTTGGTCTAGTTGGCTAAAGCATTTGAAGTCAGTAAAATGGCTTTTGTTTGTCTTTTGTTTAAATAGTTAACCTACATGCATATGCAACATTCACACGCACACACACACATCAAACTCCTGCAAACTGCAAACCACAACTTTGTCGTCTTCAGCATTGTTCAGCAGAGTAACAGTTCTGCCTGCAACAGAGGGATTACAGAGACTGAGGCTGTGCAGCTGGAAAACATTAACTCCACAAATGGTGGCGGCACACTGCCCTATACACCCCAATGATGTCATCCTTTACAGAGGTTCAGATTTGTATGCAGCTTAACCCCGGTCACACACGGAACTACAAGTAAGCATATGTAAGGACACGTGTACTCAGACATAGGTACAAACAATTGCACAAATAGGTTCACATGCACACACAGACACTCACAAATTGTAAAACAGAGAGTAATAGCATACAGTGGCATATTTTGCAGGTCAGCTAAACATGCAAATCTATAGTCTGTCTTCATGTTTTATACTTTACATTTTACCCACAAAATAAGTTATCAGCTTATAAGATATATTGCATTGTTATAGATTAAACTATCGACAGTAAAAAAAAATCAGCATCACCTTGACTAGCTACAAAATTAAATGCTGCTTACAGGTTAATACGCAAAAGATAATAATGAGTACTTTTTTTTAAAGTAAAACTTGCAGGACTAAAACTTATAATAATATATATAATGTTATGAAATGCATCTTTTCAATTCTAATAATTTAGCAAATTATTGAAAGGAAATTTCTCTTGACGTTAGCAGCTATTTATAAACTCAACTGTGCTCCTCTATTGTCTATTTAACTACTATTCAGTTTCCTCATTCTTTCTCCTGAGGTCACAGTTGAAAGCAGTGGGTGCTTTACCAAGTGTATCAGTGAGCTCTTCCTCTATTTCCTCTAATGTTTGTCTTAAATAAATAGTCCCACATTACACTGTACTTTCCAGGTACCTTCCTAAAACAGAAAGAAACAGTGACATATTGGTTACTTTCTGGGAAACTATTTGGAAAGTTAAGTAAAAGTCCTTAAAATGAAGTATTACTAAAGGTACTTTTATTGTGGTTTGTGCATCCAATAGATCAGAAATTTGATACAGATAAAAAATAGTGAGTGGGAAAGGAAACAGAAAGAGAGGGACAGAATGAAGAATTACAAGAGCAGATTATTTAGTCTCATCGTACGAATAGTTGTTCAGCGGTTTGTGGTTTTGTCCAGGGATGTGACATTATCCTTGTATGGTTGGCTTTGTTCTCCCATTTCATTGTGTAATTTATTTATTCTCCTAACCAGCTGTAACTCAAGGACAGGTGTCCTGGGAGCTGCACTGCTGTATCATCTCTGTGTCTGCATTTTCAACCACGATGGTTGTGTTAGTTTCATCGTTCCCTTCCAGGGAAGTGTGAGCTCCTCATCACTAATTCAGCACTCACCACCTCATTCAGTGAAAATTGCCTAGGGTGTTTTGCTTTAAATTCATCTCTCCCTCCACTTCTCTTTTGAAAGGAGGAGAAGTGAAACAATTGGAAAAAAAAAAGGGGTACCAAAAAAACAAAATAAATGCAGTGAAGACACTATTGTAGCTTTCCCTAATTTACCCTCTGCACTGGCCCTGCGTTAAGTCTGCAGCTTTTTCTTATGGAAAACGTTTTGATTTAACTGATGAAAGTATGTTTCCATTTGACTAATTTTATGCACATTTTGTATTTGTTCATTAAATGTTAAAACTTGGCTGTGTCACAAAAGTTGGCATATTAATAAAGAGAATATGCAATAAAGGCTGAAACAGATTTTGAATATAAGCAACAAGGCTTGCTCCTACTTCCTCCTCTTCCTTTGTTAATTCCAACAATGTAGACACAGCATTGGGATATTATTACCACCCATTGCTACTAGGCCTGCAGCTAACCATTATTTTCATTATCGATTAATCTGCTGATTATTTTTTCAATTTATTGATTAGTCATTTGGTCTATAAAATGTCCACAAATGGTGAAAAATGTCAATCACTGTTTCTCAAAAACCAAGGTGCAACTTCAAATGTTTTGTCCTGACCAACAGTCAACAACCCAAAGATATTCCGTTTACTATCAGAGAGGACCAAAGGAACCAGAAAATACTGTTTTTGAAGCTGGAACCAGAGAATTTTTGTATTTTTTTTCTTTAAAAATGACTCAAAACTATTAAGCAGTTACAATAGTTGGTGATACATTTTCTGTTGACTAATTGGTTAATCGTTGCAGGTCTAATTGTTACATGCACTCCACCAGAAACCGTCCAAAATAAAGGCTTTAAAGGGTGGCACATGAAAATGCCTCATGATGTGTCTGCACAGACATATGACTGTAAGAAAATAACATGAATGCCATCTCAGCATCAATTAAATTCCACGATTTAAGAGTTATTGGTGCTTTTTTCTTTGTGTTATCTTGCCAGCCTGTCTTGAGAATGTTTGCATTGCATCAGTTTTACTGGAAACATGCAGTGATTTGTGTAAACTTTAAAACATTTGGGTAGGAAATGGTGATATACTTTGTGTCTGGAAACAGTGTGACGGCAGGTGGAGTGAATGAGAGCTCAACACCAAACTAGCTGTGTAACATGGGAACTTTGCTGGCAACCAGAGGGCATGTTTGTGTGGGCATATTTGCATGACTGGACCATTGTGAAATCCTGGCATCCAAACAAATGCCATCTCTGTGACTTCTGTGTGTTTTAGCTGCTGCTATCAGGCATGTCTGACTGAAGAGCCCTTAGTGAGAGGAGGCAGTGGTTTTTGGAAGCAGGGGAGGTATCGGGGACGGGGACGGACATATGAGCACTGGACATATGCACTGTCATCTCCTACTGAGTGGGGCACGTTAATATTTGTGCACTGTGTGGGAGGGAAATTACAATTCTGCATGTGTGCACATGGTTATGTGTATGTCTCTGTGTATTTGTGTTGTGCTGTTTATATTTAGCTTTGTAAAACATTATAATAATGAGCATTTATGTGGGTGGTGGGTGGAATTTTCTGTCACAGTAACATGGACTCTAATGACCCTAATCATGACCTAACAACATCACCATGGTTACCTCCTACTCTCTGCAGGGGAGCTCACAGTGAGCAAATGTGTGGACCTATACATTATGTGTCACTTGATTGCAGATCTGCTGACAGTCTCTGAAAACAGTGTATACACACAGCTAAATTATATATTGTAAGTGAAATATCCCCCCAAGTGTGGGTAACTAGTCGTATGTCTTCACATTTCCCAGGCTGCATTGGGAGCTATATTTACATGTTTGAGTGTGATATAATGTACTGGAATATTCATTTATTCATTTGCTTTTTGAAATTCAACTTCAAAAATAAATAAATAAAAACCCTGGGAAAAAAATGCTTGCAAAGATACATGTGCAGACTTTGAAGATACTTTGAAGTTTCTCTTATAGTTGCTGGATGCTGACTATGAAAAATCAGACTGTATTGAAGTCAATGGAAACATTTTCTAACTTAACTCTCACTTTCTCTACTGTGTAATTTTGAGAATCATTGTTCCACTGAGGAAATATGAAGACTTAAGGGAAACGTATGTTTTGGAGAAGGCCCTTGCTGGAAGCTGGCAGTCAGTGAGGGGCTACACGTCATTCACACGCCCACCACCAACAAAGTTTATACGTTGTCTCCCAGCAATGAAATAACTAACAGCAGTGCTCTCTGAGATGCAGACGGTTTTATGGCAGAAGAATTTAATACAACTTAATGTGTTTGCTGGCAATGTGTAATGTTGCTAGTCATCAGTTATTATTTATGTCAACAGTTTTTCCTCAGTCAGCAACTTAGTTTTATTGAGAATACATAAAATGTTAACTAAAGCTAGCCAACAGTGAGACAAGTGAGAAAAAGAGCGGAAGTCAAAGTTGTCTTCAATAAAGGATTACTGCACTGTAAGTATAATTTCTTACTGTGTTGGCCACCCCATATCACACCATCACAGCTTTGGAATGATTATGGACTTCTTGTAGACCAAATCTAAAATCTGTCTTAATGTAAATGTTAAAAAAAAGCATAATCATCTGTTACATACATCTGTTGTAGCTAACTGGCACTAGCTTGCTTAGCTGCTGACTAGCTTTAGTTAACATTTTATGTATTCTCAATAAAACTAAGATGCTGATGAGTAAAAAATAGTTTAAGTAAATAATGTCAATCTAAACAACTCATGATGAGCAACATTAGATATTGCCAGCAAACACATTAAATTACAAATCTACTGCCTATAGCTGTTTTTTCATTGCTGAGACTATTTATAAACTTTTTTGCAAGGGGGGCCGTTCTGTAAAACATGTAGCTCCACCCTAATGTGTACGACATGTAGCCCTGTCCTGACTTCCAACTTGCAGTGAGTGGCGCTTGATGTTTTGGGCAGTCTTTGATTGACTTACAGGCATCTCTGTCACATTCAGTTGGCTACGTCTGTTCACTTCACCTCCTCCCCCTCAACCAAGTAAAAAATTTCTAAAAAGATACAGGCTGAGTTTTTTGGGTGGCAAAACTAATGTTATGTCCACATTTTTTTACAATCTATGATTTGGACAACATCTGATTCAACAAGTACGACTGGCATAGAAAAAATAAGGGGGATTTTATAATGCGAAGATCTTGAAACATATGAAAACCATTTTGTTCGGAGAATGCACTTTTTTTTCTTTCACTACGGCCACACAGAGTGAAAAATGGAACATGAAGAATAAAACAAGACCAGATGTTTGTGACATGAGAGAAATTAAGAGTGGTGAAAGTGATGTTGTCACTCAAGGGACATCAAAAGTGACGTCATGGAACCGAATACTTCACGTAATTTAGTCCTGTGTCCTTGTCTGTGTGCTGAACTAAACTCAGGGGGAATTTCACATGCCAGCTCTACAGTCCTAAAACTCCACATGCACGCCTCATCTGTAAAGCCGCCCACTCCCCACTTTCCATCCTCTTTCCGTTCAATAGCCTTGCTCACCACTCCCAAACACTCTCCCCAGAGCCTCACACACATACTGCCAGCCTTGACTCCGCAACGTTAAGCTGAATTTATGTAGCAAAGTCATGCATATGCAAAAAACACATCGCAATCTCTAAACTCTCTTTAAAATATGCAACAGTTTATTTTACCAAATCAAGTCTTGAGTGTGGGATAGCGTGAGTGCACAAACCACAGATGCAAAAACACAGCCAGCAAAACTCAAACTTGAAAGGACTGGTATGACTGGGAGAAAAATTGAGAAGGAGAGTGCTGCAGAATGAAAATCAGGAAAAATTATGTAGCTTTATATGTGTGTATGTGTGTGTGTGTGTGTGTGCAGCAGCTGGTTCTGGTCAGCTGACAGCTCTTGCAGACTGTGATTTGCTTGGTGAGCTGGGCTGGGCTGAACTGTGCACAGCTGCAGTCAGTGTGTGTGTATTAGAGGAAGAGAGAGAGAGAGAGAGAGAGTCATGTAAGGCTGCCAGTGTGTATGCTGAGCAACAGCAACATTAGGAGCTGGAGACTGGAGCAGAGCAGCGCAGGAAAGACACAGAAAGCTTGTAAAGCAGGACTGGTAGCAGTGAAGGGGAAGGTGAAATAGGGCAAGGGGGGGTAGGATGGAGCCTCAGTTATCCGACAGGGCTTGAACATAGCACAGCACCACTGGCTGGACCAGGGCGCTGGATTGGACTGAACTTTGTCATTGATCGGCTGGGATAGACAAGAAACCTCACATACTGCTGGACGGGATCAGGCTGGACTGGGAGCCAACAACAGAGGATTATGGGTTGTTCAGCCAGTGTGGTCCTGCTCCTACGCTCAGTGGGCGGAGCGGACTGCGGTCACATGTGTTCACGACAGGACCAAATGTCACTGGATGCTGCCACGCCCACCCTAGAGGGTTATACCACTACCACCTCACCTCTGACCATCATTGTAATGGTAACCAGCACTACTCTCCATTAACTCTGCTTTTCTACCTAATGCATGTGTGGGCAGGTAGAGGGGAGTACAGTACAGTGAGTGGGTGAGGAGTAGTGGTGTGCATCATGTTTGGACGTGCATGTGTGTATGTTATTGTGTGTCAATGATGGAGACACATCTGGAGTCAAAGGATAAAAGTTCTGTTTTAGTTTTCAGTTTCAGTTTTGCTAGACTGAAGCAGAAGATGAACTTACCTCTGGCTTTCTTTGTTTCTGTTCTTTACAGCATCTCTTTAATCCCTTATCAAACATTCTCTTTCTTACTGCCGCTTTCTTTCTCTCTGTTGCTGAGGTTGATGTATGATCAACGATTGGGGCCTGATTGTTTCCCCCTCACAGCTGAGAGGCAGAGGGACGGAAATGGAGGGAGGTGAAAAGAGGGGGATGGTGGGGTCAGACATGAGGAATCTAGTTTCTGTGGGAAAAATCTGCTTTCTCTGCACATGGTCTACAGAGAAGATGATAAAAATAGCTATTCAAACAAAACCACGAATAACATGGTGGGTTTGCAGTGTTTTGTAAAGTGAATAAATGCGTGAAAGAATGAATGAGTGGATAAAGAAATCAATGAATGAATTGCATAAAACTGCGTGTGTGTTTCAACTTACTGACTTTTCAGCACAATGCTGCATGTCAGCCATCTGTTTGGTATCTGTATCCCCTAGTGTTGGCCAGCCAGATTTTTTTCTATTCCCAGGAAGACCCTGGTTTCTGTAAGCCCAGTGGAAAAAATGTTAGAGTTTTGGCAGAGTGCGATCTTTACAGTCATCCTTTCTGTTTCTCCCTCATCTGGTGCCCCTTCTTCTGGTCTCCATAGCAAACTGAGTCAAACTATCATGAGTCATGATAGTTTATGCTGTAAAAACATGTTAACCTGCAGGTTCTTGAAGAGTACAAGGGAACGAGTGGATTTATTCAGACCAGGCTGCGCTAGAAAGTACTGCACTAACTCCTTTTAGCATGAGATATGTTCATGTCAACTGCCTCCAATGTATGCCTGAAATATTCACAGTTGAAAGAATTTATGCCAAAATGCAATCATGTTGGGAAAAAAATCCTAAGTCACCTCTTTAAAAACAAAGATGGGACTTTTCTTAAAGGGCTGGTATTGTGGAAAACAAGAAAATGAGCTTTGGGATAGAGTAGAGTGATGGTGGAGGCCCTGTGCTGGTAAATTACTCAATTCTATCCCCTCAGTTTTTTTTTTAAGTTATTTGAAATTTTGAAATTCATGGCTCAAGAACTAGTGGTTTTGAGGTGGAACCTGTTACTACTTCACACCAGAAAGTCAAATCAAATATGCTAGAAAGCTTTAGCATGAACCCACCCCTGCTGTAGTTGGAGTTTGCATATCAGCCAGATGACGAGCAAAGCAGGACACTAGTGTTGTGGGTTGTTCAGCAGCTAAAAAGTCTCTACAGCCTTCCATAGGATGGAAATTAACATCAGGAATGGCTGAAATTCATTTTTGGAGACAGTCTTTCCTCTGTTATCGGCAAGTGGTTGTCTGTGTCTTCTGCACATTTTATAGCCAACAGGCTGCTTAATGATACTCAGTAGGCCACAGGACTTTCAACTTTTTCATCTGCAATTTTTGGAGTTTTAAAACATTGTTTCTTTCTGTTACTCAGCTAAAGAAATATAACATATGTGCTAAAGCTAAGCTAGTGACCTCCAGCTACGTTTGAACCCTTTCCCATTCATGATCAGACTCTGGTTCATAGAGTGCTATATACTGTCTTATGTCTCCAGCTGCAGATATTACTCCAGGTAAAGATGCAGTGTAAGGGAATTTGTATTATGCATAAGGTTGTATTCTGATTGGCTGGGGGTGAAGATGGGAGCCACGCCTCCAGCCAATTGGAGTAGGTGGTTATTAATAATGCAGACTTTATGTAAATATCTTCTGAAACAGCCTGCTGGAGGACAGAGGGGAATCTGAACTGTAAGAAAAGATGGATTTAGAGAAATCTAAACAACTTTTGGTGAATAAAATGTCACAGACATGTTTAAAGCTGGAGTGCGGGACTTTTGTCTCCCCCCTCTGGCAGTGAGAGTAATTACAAAAACACTGTCGACAAGTGCTTACGTCATAGGCTCCGACATAGCCTAGAAATGACTTATTTCACTATCAGAATTTGATCCATTTGGTCCATTAACATTTGGCAAGTCTAGAACAGGCGCATGATTAAATTATTTTATCCCCCTTCAGGTCAGCAGAGGGCTAACCAGAAGATAGCTGGTTCGGCCGGCAGAAGTCTCTGGGTGCACATTCAAACAGCCAGAGTGGGAAAGCCCTGGCTGACATGATATTTAAAAACTCTGTACACTGTGAAGTACAGGCAGTAATAGGCTTTATCAGCATTGTGTGAACTCGTTTGGCAAGGGCTTGAATGTAACTGACGTACGTTTATATGTGAAAGTTACGCACTGCAGGTTTAAAATAGACTCATTTATAAATATGAGTCACAAAAGGCCATAATATCAGATCTTAGATAACAGCTGTATTCAGCAGAGCAGTTTCAGTAAAAGAGACAGTGTTGATCCCCAAAAAGTTTTTGACATCCACTTGTATCATCATTTAGATTGTCATGCTGGGAGTCAAGTTGCTGGATATTAAGTGGGTCAAGAGAAAAGAACAGCTGTGTGTCATCTGCATAAAAACTTTTGATTTCCCAAAATGTGACCAAGTGACAGCTTAGAGACAGGGAATTTCCTTAGTATGGAACCTTAGGGAACTCCAAAGGTCAAATGCAGCCTGCACTAAACAGAGGATAACCAGCTGTAAATATTCATTAATAACTTTTAGAGCTGCCCCCATACTGTGGCCAGATTTAAATTTTCCATTAACTTCATTTGTGTTCATAAAACCTTAAAGCTGTTGTTATAAGAAGCTACATTCTTCAAGAACCACAGTCAAATATGTTAAATCAAGGGATGACTTTTGGCCCAGACAAAACAAGGCATTTGAAGACATCACCTTTGGCTGTGGGAAATTATAACCGACATTTTTAACTATAATGTGACATTGAATATACAAAACCATTAATTGCTTAATTGAGAAAATAATTGGCACATTAATCGATAATAAAAATAATTGTTAGTTGCAGCCTTAAAGAGATGATAAAAAGGGGTTCAAACTGAAGTTTTAAACTGAGTGAGACCAGTACCATTGACTGGTTTATTCATAAATCACAGGATATAAGGTAAAACACTTCTTAAGACTTCTTTAAGACATTCGGATGTGATCATGGCTTCCATCAAGGACTCTCTAGGATACAGCAGTGTTTGAGGACAAAATTGCAGACTGTGCAAGAAAAGTAAGATATAAACCAAGACAGTTCACTTTGACAGGCTAGGGTCTAACACATGATACATCACTGGTTGTCAGGCATCCCGTAAGTACAGTATGCCAGATAGAAAGTACAGCCTTTCTATCCTTCTGTCACCCTGTCACTGACACTGTGGTCAGGGCAAAAATTTAAATTCTCCAGTCACTCCCTGACCACTGTCACTCCTCCTTGGTGTTGATGTCTTGACTCCTTACTTGAGTGACATTCGATAACGTGTTACTGGTTGGTTAATTAGTCGTCGACATGATGTGTTCATTTGGAAAACATTTGTCCATAGGGGTTGTGTATGGTCTGTATAGTGACCAACACACAGCTGAATGGACAATAGATGTGTGAAGTACAGACGACAACCACCAAAAACTATTTAGGAACAAGGCGAGAAAGTTAGAAAGATTCATGGGCTTTACACCACTAACTCAACTCACATTAAAATTGAGCCTAAAAAAGTTTTTTTCATCAGTGGAGCAACTTCTTTTAAAAGTATGAATCTCCATGAGTCCCACAGTGTCTTCCTCCAGACCCTGTATTGCTCTAATGATATAAAGCAGATGGCTTCTGTCTGGTTTCTTCTGCTGTCTCAGCTGTCTCTGTCCCCCTCTTTCTCTCTCCCTTTCTGTCTCTCTTACTCCCTATCAATCTTTCTCACTCCCCCATCCCTCAGTTTTTGTCACACTCTCCTCACATCTTTCCCGTAACGAGATGATAAGCCCTTAAATCTACACTCGAGAATGATGCGGGCCAGCTTGTGTACATGATGTGCGAAGAGGTGAACCTTGTGATTTCTCTCCATCTTTGTCTTTTTTTTGGCTCTCGATCTTAATTGTTTCTCAACTTAGATTTATTCCGCTCTTCTTTATTCTCCCGACTAATTCAGAGTACTCCCCCTCTTCTCCCTCTGTCTCGCTCCCTTGTTCGTGGTTATTCTGGAGGAAAGCCACGCTGTGAGCCACCAGTCTAGTGCTCTATTTGTGCCCTCCTCACAGCTGTAGTTTACCAACATCAACACCCATTCTACCTCACCCCTGCTAAGAGGGAGGGAGCGAGAAACAGGAGCGGGGGCCTGGAGGAGAGATGTTAAAAGGGATGTTTAATAGGGTGAGAACAAGGGAGCGGAGAGGAGACGGAGAGAGAATCAAAGGAAGAAGAAATAAAGGAGTGCGCTGAGGATGTTTGATGAGATGAGGAAGCGATAGAGGAGGGGAAGAGAGAGGAGGGATAGAGCCAACTGAGGCAGCTGGTGCAGAACAGAGGAAGGATGGAGGGAGGAGTGAGTGGAAGAAAAGGGAGGTTGAACTGCTGCATATTGCTGCAGACGTTAACTAGGCTTGAAGGAGCGCAGTGCTGAGAGTTATTATGATTCAATGTTTCAGATGCAAAACATCAAAGACTTATTAGCGGCTATTAAATTAGGACAGCATACAGTAGATTAAGATTAATGCATTACTTGTCCTGGTAGACTTGCAGGGCCATGTTGTTTCACTCTGCTCAGTTAAATCACAAGACATAGTGCTAACTGGAGATCCTTTCTCATTCATGTTTGTTGAATCGTACAATCTCATGAATAGCAAGATGCTAGCACACAATGACTGTATTTCACAACTTTATATTTGACACGGAATTTCTACTACATGTTGCTCCCCATCAGTTTTCTTCACAAATGTGAAATGGTTTTTGCACTCTAACCTCAGATTTGGTTATTATGTCACATTACTTGACCAAAACCAGCTGCCATTAACTGATGTGATGCACTGCAACATTTAGCAGGACGGTGTGAAGAACGAAATGTGAAAACATTATCATTGTTCACATTGTACAATTCTACATTTCTATGTCTAATTCGTCTCAAATGCTTTAAAAGGTTAGTTCACCCAAATTACAAAAACAAACAAACATATTTCTCACCTCTTTTTGGTTTTATTTGCTCAGTTTTTGTTTTTTTTTAGATATTTATCTCTGAGATTCCTGCCTCCACCCCAATACAATGGCAATTAAAGGTCCAGTGTGTAGAATTTAGTGGAATCTTGCGGAACAGGCTTGGCAGAAATGGAATATAATATTCATAAGTATGTTTTAATTAGTTTATAATCACCTGAAAATGAGAATTATTGTGTTTTTATTACCTTAGAATGATCCTTTTATATCTACATAGGGAGTGGGTCCTTTTCCATGGAGTCCGCCATGTTGCACTGCCATGTTTCTACAGTAGCTTAGAAAATCAAGTCAAACTCTGGCTGTGGAGAGGGCCTTTTCGTAGCAACCATAAGTTCTCCAACATGCTTGGAAGGGGAGGGGGGGAGGAGTTTTCACTTGGTTGCAATCTGCAACCTCACCGCTAGATGCCACTAAATCCTACACACTGCACCTTTAATTTGTGGTGAACGCAGCTTTGAAATAACTTTTCTTTTTTTTTTTATTCAATGTTTCAGCAATGTTTCTTTTAAGAAACTGTGTCTCATATACTCTGTACAGTATGCGGATAATCAACAGACAGTGCTCTGCGGATTATTCAAAGATTATTCACCGTTTACTTGAGGTGAAGAGGGCACATTTCATTTAAAAATATGGGTGAATAAAAACAAAACCTATCTGTATGGTTATACCGCTAGAGGTGAGTGAGACAAAATGTTGTTTTTTTATTTGATGAAATGACCCATTCAAATGAAGAACACCATTTATCTTTCCGAGTTCTCCCAAAAAGTCTACTAGTGCTGTTTCATGTAATGTATCAACAACAGGTAAACAGAAGGGCAGTATCAGAAGTTGTTTCCTCTTCTACAGATCTCTGTTCTGCTATGAGGTTTAATCTGGGGGAAGTGAGTGTCTGTGTGTGTGCAGCCAAATAAATGTTAATGTTATTCTGCATTCATGTGTTAAATGTATTCATGTATTACGATGAGAACAAACATGTGTGAAGAATTCTCTTACTTTTTATTTTTTGTTGTCATGTACAGTAAGGAGGGCAAACTCACTTTAGAGCAGGAAGTTGATGGTTTGCATGGTGGCTACATGCAAGTATGTGAACATGTGTGGTCTGAGGGTGTGCTATTGATAAATTTTGAAAAAAGGAGGTAAGATGTGTGTGAATGCATGATAGTGTTTAACTGTAGAGTGGGGAGTAGCCCCTTACTGTGTCTGTTTGTAATGTAGAGTGTAAGAATAATGGATCTTCTCTCCTTTCGAACCCTTGATTTGTTCAGACAGACAGTAATGCTTTAAATTGCATTCTCGCACAATTGTTTTAAAGCAAAAGACACTGAGAGTCATAGAATGTGATGAACAGAAACTGAAGTGTCTGGTTGGTTGATTTCTCTTTTGGGGGATTTTCTCTCTGTCTTCGTTTGTATGTATGTGGTTGTTGTGCATGTGGTTGCGTGTGTTGAACTGTGTTCATGTGTGTTGGACATCACCTTCAACTTCCTCAACATCCACGTGCGCTGACAGACGACTCAAACCCCACTCAGTGCTAGTTCTGCTTCTGATAGAACACATGCCCGCGGTGTGTGTTTTGTTAAGCTCACTTTGAATGTAGACCGTTTTTTTTTTTCTCTTGTTAGTGGAAGTCAGCTGCGTTTTTGTTTAATAGTGTAACTTTATTTAAGTCTGCTGGCAATGAGCTTCAGGAGTAAAATCACCTTCAGGAGGAAAGTAAAGAGCAAACGAGTGCGATCGGATTTCAACCGTCTGAGTATTGTATGTATTTATATGTCTCCCTCTGTCTTTGCTGGTTATTGTCACTGCTGCATCATACTCATCAGCTCTAGTGTTAACCGACTACCACATTTACTATCTGTGCTTTACATATGTCTGCTTGCTATCAACCATAGTTGTAAGTGTGATTTATATACCTTTATCTATGGTCATGCTCTTCAGTCTCTAAACAGTGTTTTATGATGATCATTGTGCGCTTCATTTCCTCTTTTTCAACATTTGTTGGTTACAGTTTGTTGAACAAGGCTCTGTGACAGGAAAAGCCACCTAGAGAAGAATACTTTGAAGTTGACAGATTAAATAATGTATATATCACTAATGTGCACTGAGCAGAACTCACGGTACAATCTCTGAGAGATATCATCTTGTGTTGGGAAAGCCAGCCTATCCCCTGAAACACTGACGTCACATGGGTCAGAGTAGAGTCACTCTATGCGTATGAAAACCTCAAGTTTAATATATCTGCCTGCCTATCACTTTTCTATGTCATTTATATGCTTGTGTTCTAGAAAAGCAAGTTTTAAAAAAAAAAGATTTACTCACTAATTATTAGGGCTATTACAACTACAGATTATTTCCATTATCAATATTATTAATAATATGTTAAGTATTGTTTCAATGAATTAACTAATTGTTTAGTCTGTAAGATTTTCTTGTTTTGTCCGCCCAACAGTCCAATATGCAAATATATTTAATTCACAGTGATATGTTTTTAATTTTTGTCTCATTAGTTTAATTGATTCGAAAGATTAATCAGTTATTTTAATTGTTGACAATTCATTTGGCTAATTGATTAATCAACTAATGGTTAAAGCAGTATTTATTATTGAATTCTGCATGCATGTGTGCAATACTTAGTAAAAGTAGGACTGAATAAATACAAGGAAAAAACAAAATAAAATTCTAGGTAAACACATTGTAGATCTGGACAGAATATAAAGCAGCATACATATTTTTCAAACTGCATAAAAGTAAATATAATGGTAAACAATATATGTATTGTACGGGCAGTACAAAGGGAGAGAGCTGTCATAAAACATGCATCACTTTCAGTTGTTCTTGCTTTTGCCCCCTGCCTCCTGCCCCCCACTCCCCTGTGCTGTCTCTTGCTCATGTGCCAAGGCCTGTTCTGTTAAGGTAGCTGATAAAGGCCCCGGTCTGCACTGTATGCGTGTGAACCTAAACAGAGATCATTACTTCCTCTGTCTTCCTGACCACAGCTCTCGTTTTACTGCTGTTTCTGCTCTGCTGCTATTCTCTGAATGACAGAAGTACTTTTCCACCGTCCTAGATCTGTTGAACACATGTTGAAAATGTTGTTTTTTGTGTGACTCATTGAGTAACTTGCATAATGTTTAATTGTAGTTTTTAAATCTCTTTGAGAAAGAGAAATCGAGTCTGCAATGGATTGGTTTGTCAGAGGTACATTATCATTTTACACGTTTTACTTTTGTGGTTTATACAGTCAGCGTCTAAAAAGTGGTCAGGGACGTAAGCAAGTGGAGCAAGTGTTGGAAAGCTTGTCTTGTGTGCGATGTTTTCATGTTTGTGGTTATAGTGTCAGTAAGTGTTCTTGTACTGAAAGGAAATCCCACCCATATCTGGTTGTAGACCAAGATGAGTGGAAACTTTAGTATTTTTCAAGCAGGACCCTATTTTCCCATCTTTTTGTGTCTAAGTGAATGGGGACAACAAATTTGGAAACTGGTTTAGTATTGAGTGACAGAGCTTTAGCCAGCAGCCGTGAAATGGGCTCCAATCAACCAACACCCTGGGGCAATAGCACCCCGTCAATGTACGTCCACTAAAAGTACTTGTTTTTGCCACTGACAGGCTTAGATTGTGACACTAAAGCTGTCTTACTATGTCTGTAATATGTCACATAGTGCTTTTTCATTTCAGTTTATTTAAAACAAGTTCACAGTTGTATTGTTCTGTGAGGTGTGTCACAGTTGTTGTAGCTGTTGCTGTTCAGCTACTTCCTCCATGATTTATTTTAGGTCCTAATGATGTCATAGCAAAACGCAGGAAATGTCATGGTCATTATGTTTTTTTTCCAGAATGGTTAGATTGTGTGTTGTCTATTGCTAATTTACTGTGACCATTTCCATCTTTAAGTCCCACATTTTTAGGGGAGTATCTGCCACGGAGACTGCAAGTCATAGCATCAATCTAGTTAAATAAAAGACCACTCCATTCCTCCTCCCTTTCATTCTTGAGGACATTTTTTCAAACGTTTCACACATTTGAACATTTTAATATCGGTGCCAATACAATTCCTGAAGTTAGATGCAGATGCTACTTTTTTTGATACTCTAGTTTGGAGAATGTGAAAATGTTTTATACAGCAAATTTAACAAAATATGACACTTTTCTGTAATGTCACCATCTGTGTTCTAATAAAGAACTTGCCTGAATAAAATAAATCTACATTTGATTTTGATTTTAAATCTGACCAAATATTTTAAGCCAACTTTCAATATTTGACACTTTTTAATACTCTATGTATCGTATCGTATTGTATCGTATCGTATCATATATCATATCATATCATATCATATCATATCGTATCGTATCCTATCCTATCCTATCCTATCGTATCGTATCGTATCCTATCGTATCGTATCGTATCGTATCGTGTCGTATCGTATCGTAATGTATCGTATCATAACGTATCGGATTGGATCGTTTAACAGCCAAATGCATGAATACTGATCATTTATTTTTGTGTCTCTATTTGCAGCAAGAGAAGCCTAAGCTGATTGATCCACTTGACTATGAGGCTGTCATCTCTGAACTGGGGGACGAGTTGAAGGAAGACCCTCTGAGAGATCTATTCCTATTCCCTGATAATGATTTCTCGGTAAGTGTGGGCGTGTGTGTGTTTGTGGTCTCATGGTGATTCAGTGGTTAACCCAGTCAGAACAAGAAGGTTCTTGGTTTTAATCTGGGTCCTGGTTCTCTCTGTAGAGTGTATGTGTTTGTCACGTTTTTGTCGCTCAGACACACAGATCAGAGGAATTTCCCTAAATTGCCTATAGACTACAGCTGCAGCTAACAATTATGTTCATCATTGAGTTATATATCAGTTTATTTTAATTAAATGGTTAATAATTAAGTTTGTTGAACACCCAGCCCTGCAGATTCCCATCTCAAGTTATCAGAGCCTGATTGGACGTTTTTGCTTTTATTAGATAGCATACCCTTGAGAGCTTATAAAAAATGAGGGAAGGAGAGAGTGAGGATGACATGCAACAAAGATATTGCAGTATATAAAGCATTGCAATTACTTTGTCAGTGTCTAAACCAGGACACAATGTGATGTGATGTCTTAAAATACCATACTTTTCTTGACCAACAGTAAAAATAATCCAAAGATATTCGATTTACAAGAATGTGACAAAGAAAAACAGCAAATTGTCACATTTATGAAGCTGTAAACAGCAATTGTTTGGCGGTTGTACATGATAAATGCATTTAATCGACTATTGATCAACTAGTTGCCTTGGCCGTTGCATGCTGTTTCTTTGTCGTTTTTACACCATTCATGCAGACATGCCCCTTTGACCCTAAATAGGAATAAGACCACTACAGATTGGCGGTCCCTGTCTGCCTTTACAATGTGTTTTATGTTGTATTAAAGTCATAAATGGCAGGTTATATTCAGGATTATTTTACAGTACAGATACAAATTATTCCAAACTCCTGCGGTTATGCTTAACTTGTGCTCTCCTAAACTCGGAGAGGCTCCTCCCAACAGTGGCAGTTAGTAGTGACAAGAACTACAATGCAGGAGAAATCCCAAATTGAGGAAAAAAAGAGGAAAATGAAAAAAAAATCACCTCCAACATGTTTAGCAAATGAGAACATCTGTCTGTGTGTGACAGGAAACACAGAATTTTATGGGAAGTCGTCTTAATTTTCAGAAGCTGCAACATTAACAATAAAACTGACACGTCCCAGAGTAGGAGTTGACAAATAGTGGCCCATTAAAATGATTTGGCCCCCAATTAAATTTCTGCTAAATATTTTAGGCATGTTTCAGACACATCTTCTATAGACATAGTAATATCTCGATAACAGTATTTCAATGTGTAGAGCAAACAGTTCTGTGCTTTGTTTGTAATATACAAAACTAGAAGGTTTTACTATGGACAGCGCCTAGTGCTGAAATAATGTCTAATAAACTAACCACATGAATAACAGATGAAACATAAAACTTAATTTGTATTAAATAATATGGCATCTTTTAATTCAAATACTGTCTTAGTTCATTTGTATTATTTAATCCCCCCCAAAAAATTGTATCTCTCAAACATGTTTCCAAGATCAACATATATCTTGTGTTCCATTTTTCTCCAAAGTCTTGTTTTCATTATTCATGAGAGACATAAGTGATCAAACAGATGTTTGATTAGCAAGTCTACAGGTCTTAGTTAGCTACTGTACTTGCACTGAAGCTTTGGCAATAATAATAACAAAAAAAGAAAATCAATTTAACACTGTTATAAATCTCAATTTCCCAGCAAATGTAATAATAATATTCAAACACAGGAAAAAATTGTAAAAATACAGACCTCCATCTCTACTGTACTTTTTTTTATAAAGATCTTTATTGAAAAACTACAAATACAATATATAAAGTAATGAAGTGCAACCAGTGCCAAAGTGCAAACATTCGCTTTTCCTCCTTTGCTAATAACCAACTCGTCATAGATGCTGCCAAACATTTGCACCGTTTTTAATTTGCTTACAGTAATGATTGCAAGTAGTAAGTTGATAATTGAATAATATATTGATCTTTGCAATGCAACATGTGACACCTTCTCTCCACTCCGCCATGAATTATTCACACTGATCATGCATGTTGAGCATTGCAGTCTTTTCATTACGGTCAACTATTTATTCTGTCCAGTCACTTGTAGCTCTTTGTTCATTAGTACCTTCGTTACTCTACTAATGTGTTTCTGCAGACGCACTGCATGATGATGACCTAATTGGCAGATTATAGTAAATGGAATCATTTGTTTTGTTGTAGTTTAAATGCATGACTGCTGGTTTCAAGCTCTGTCTGGCTACAAAACACGATATCCTCTATGATTTTCTGTCGCTGCAGCCTACAGTCAATTTCCATAATTGTAAGTGAAAGTAGCTTGGAGGAGTACTGCTAATGCACCAAAAGGCATTAACTAGATCTGCTTCTTTGCCAGTTGGTTAGTGAGCTCAGCGTTTCCGCCTGCTGATTGGTCAAAGTCTGTCACTTTTCACACTTCTTTAGCTCTGACTTGTTTTCATTCCCTTTTTTAAACAATGACTTGGAAAATGGTTCTGTATTTCGTTCTGAATAAATGAATGTCCACCTGAAAGATTATATGTTTACTTTCTGTTTCATGGAACATGAAGTATGATCTGTAATTAAAGCTCCAGGTTTCAGTTGTAGGTCTAATCAGTACTGAGGAAGGGAACACATTAAAAGACTGGACCTGAATTATTCATCTTCACTACAATAAAGTGGGCCAGGAACAACTTTGAGAAGAAGGAATTAATGAATATTACATTCATATTCTGGATAACTTTTTGTGTTTCCTCCCAAATCATTGCTCAGGAGGTGTTGATATTAGAGCCTGAGCTATACAGCATTTTTTATGCCAATACCAATATTGATATTTGAGGGTTTAAAAAATCATAACATGAATAAACATTTTTGATAAGGTTCCCTTACATTTTTTAAAGTTTTGTTTGCAAGAAATGTTCTAAACAGGAAATAAAGTGGTCACACCTCTCTGGTTGACACTAACTATAGAATGGTGACACTTTAAAAACCTGTCTTTGGCATTTCTGTGCTTCAGTTTCCTGTCTTTCGTTAGCTTACATATACACATATATATCTGCTAGAAGCTAATATATGATACATTAAAACAACTGAAAAGTGGATGAGGTAGAGCCACATCTCTTTCTTTATATATATTAACTCAACTTTATTTGTATAGCACTTTACACACAACACAGTTGATCCAAAGTGCGTTCTAGCATACAAAGCAAAACAAAATAACGGAGATGAAAATACAATAGAAGCAAAGAGAAAAGTAAGAATAAAAACAGAGTGAAGATAATCATAATAATAAGAACATGGTCATACAAAGCACATAGAGACAACACAGACCTACAAAGACTTAAGCTGGTTATTTATGCACAGTTGAAGCCTAACAAGTACAAGTGAGTTTGAAGTTGTCTCTTGAAATTCTCAATATCAGGACTCCTTGGAGTACAATATTGCACTTACTGTGTAACATGGTTGTTTAGGTTGTGATGATTTCCTATACCTATCCTATCAGTAATCAGGATATCTCCCATATTGTTAAGCAGTGTTACTGAGCCACCCAGTTCCTGACACATCCTCTTGTGATCAGAAGGTTATTGTTTTATTTCATGCATTATTTTTTTTATGTGGATGCTCTTTGTTTCAGATTAGGTGGCCTATCTCTGCTATAAAACATGTAAAAAGCTTTGTGTGTGTTTTCACTGTCATATTAACTCTTCTCCTCTATCCCTTTTACCCCTGCAGGTGTCCACGGTGCCTCAGGAGAGACGGACTCTCAAGTCAACTGTTCCTGAGGGGGCAGAGCTACAGGCTGAATGTCTGCTGGTCAGACAGGTGAGGTGTACTGTGTGTGTGTGTGTTTGTGTGTGTGCATGCCCACGTATGAGAGTGTGCACATGACTTAAGAGTGAGATTTGGAGTGAAAAAGATTTCAGTTAGTGGTGGTGGTGGTGGTGGTTAGGTTTGTCAGTTTAGGCAGTTATTAATATAGGACATCCTGATACCGGTGGAGTGGTTTCACCATGCCTCCGTCATACCTCTAAAATAAACCAGATGTGTGTGCATATCTAAATGTGTGTTTGTGTGTAGGCTAGCTCTATCAGGGCTCATTTCAGATCGACCAGCCATAATCTTAAAGGCTCAGTGAAGAAATAATATCCGTGTAGACGGAAACTCCCCAGACAGTACTGTCACAGCTCACTGGAGACTAGTGTGTATGTCTGACTCTGTGTATGTGTGTGTGTGCTGGCCTGTCTCAGGTTGATATTGTAGCTGATAATGTGTTTGGTCTGTTTATACTTTGTGACTTTGTTAACAAAAGATGAAGATCTCTCCAAACAAATGGATGAAACAGAATTGCGACACGCCATTCAACAAGCAGACAGAGGAGAGGATGTGAAACTGCCTTGCTGAGTTTATATCTTCTGTGTGTGTGTGTGTGTGTGTGTGTGTGTGTGTGTGTGTGTGTGTGTGTGTGTGTGTGTGTGTGTGCGTGTGCGTGTGTAAGAGAGAGAGAGGGAGAGACAGTTAAAACTTACAGTTCTTGTCCTATAAGAGTACTATTTCAACACATAAGACAGACAAATCTCATGGATTGAAATCCATCTATAAAGATGTAAAGATATCTTTTTTTGCAGATTCCTCGGGGACAGAGTGTTAATTCAGTTCCTTTCATAATTTAAATAATCTAATGATGAATCCCAGCCAGCAGATTACTAACTAGGCCTCAGGAGATCTGATGTCTGACACTCCCTGTTTCTACTGTAATATAGCTTTCTTCAGTGACTGTAAATATTTCAACTACTTCAGGTCAAGGTTTCCCAAAGAGGACATCATTTTAGAAACTTAATATTTAATCATATTCATCTTAAACTCCTCCCGCTCCTCCAGGCCTGCAAGTATTACAACTCTGAACTAAATGTGGTCGAGTTCAAGTATGATGACTACGCTGGAGACTACCGCCTGCTGCCCAGGTAATACACTTTTGACAATCACCCTGTGTACAGTTTCTGATGTTGAATAGGATCTAACCTGAACCAGCTGAAATGTGTCATAAGTTATCTAAAGCTGTCAAAAACCAAAAGTTGGCTTCAAGTTCACTAGTTTGTGATTTCAGTTTTGTCAGTTTTAGACTATTTTAAACAGTTTTTGGCTTCTTTTACCCCACAGAAATAGTGTTTTGTAGAAAAATATGTTTATATTTCTAACAGTAAGCTATTGAAAAAGTACCTTTTTGATATGGGTACCAAAAACTTAGTATCGGTATTGCAAATTTTCAAGCAAAAGCCAGCCCTAGGCTCTTATAGGTGTTTCCTTTAACTGCCTTAGAGCATGGTTTTATCCATGTGGAGATGTTTTATTCTCTACATTATTTTTCAATGTATGATGATATGGAAATTTTTTAAAAACGTGGATTCAGAATTGTTTGACTTTCTGACTTGATTAAAGACACGCTGGATTTTTTCCTCATAAACAACCAGACCCAGAAGTAGCAGCTAACATCAAGCATAACCACAATTTGTTACACTGATGTGGGAGGTCATTAACAGCAACAAGATGGTTACTGGTGTTGATTGAAAGACAAGAAGGAGGACATTCCACTCCAACAAATGTCAACTTTCAGAACTCCCTCAATCCCCTTTTTAAATGTCAATCATTTAGTCAGATAATGATCCAGACAGTCAGTCATTCAGTCATCAGGCTGTCAGTCAACTAGGGTTTTGTCAGTCCCAGTGAGACTGACCCAGCGCAGCCCTGCTGTTACTGCTCTCAACCACAGGAATGTCCTTCTTCTGTCCCATGGGTTGCCACTGTATTCTTTCAGTCAGTTCACATGACCTATGAACTGACATCCAGGATGTGCTTTAAAGTAAAATGGAACTTAAACAGAAGTTGGAGCACAATTATGCCAAGATATTACTCCATAAAGTTAATTTATCCTCTGACATTATCAGCATTACATCACTTGTTTATTAAGCTAACAAGCTAACCACACATTAACTATATGCTCACAGATCTGTAGAACATGTTCAAGTGAATTAGACCAGGGAAACCATAGTACAATGGGAATCTGCAGCTTCTTGTTGGTACCGCTATGATTTGAGTGGAGTGATCTTCATCTGTGCAGGCCAATATAAGCATTCCTGGGTCAGTGGCCAGCCCACAATCACTTGAAATCTTCTAAACATAGTCCCCTTAAGAGATTATTTCAGACAGCTTTTACGACTGTGTGACTTTTAGCAATGGGTGGTTCCAGTGTTATCCTGCACAGACTGCAGCCTAGTTGTCTGCAGCTCACAGCACACACATAAAGGCATTTTATCCAATGGCTCACACACAAAGATGGGTCGGACTGTGAAATCAGTGGAGCAGGACTGAGCGAGGGCCACCTATTGTTGACTCTTGACAGAGAATGATGAGGCAGAGTCAGCCACCCACAGTCACTTGCAACACTCAAATAGAGTAGATTAATTAAATTCCTGAAATCATTTTCTCTTTCCATAAGTATATTTCATTTGAAGAGTTCCACGTTTTTCTCAGTATCTTTCTCTCCTTTCCCCATTTCTTTACAGGAAACTATACAAAGCAGAGAAGCTGCCATCCCATTCTTTTGAGATTGACTATGAGGACATGGACAAGGATGAGGTCAGTGATGACCATCTTCTGACAAATGCTTTTTAGAGAATGCATTACATACTGGATACATCCTGGGTCTCATGTTTAAATTGGTTTATGGTAGCCTTAAAGCTGTTAAAATATACTCTGAAAGAGCAGTTAGCTCATTACAGGTCAGTGGGACATTGTTTATGAACATAATTTAACTGACAAACAGTCATTGTTGGATAGAGCGAGTCTAGAAAATCTCCTTTTCTCTATTGATCATCTGCTTCTCTGTGTCAGAGGGCTAAATGGCAAGCTAATGTATCTGTAACTTACCGTATTTATGTTTTTACAGGATACTACCTCCCTGTCCTCATCCAAAGGAGGTGGGGGAGGCGGTGGAGGAGGAGGAGGGGGAGGGATCGGTGTGTTTCGGTCAGGCTGGCTATACAAAGGGAACTTTAACAGCACCGTCAACAATAGTATCACTGTGCGGGTGAGGAAATGTCTGATGCTCTTCCTTTTCATGCACACACACACACACACACACACTTTTTCTGTCTTGCCTCTCCACCATTATCATGAGATCTTCCCCTGTTCTCACCTGAAATGTTTTACCTTGCTCTCTGACCTTGTAAACTTAGTTTGACTTGAAATTCAACTCCTGTTGATAACATATTTTGCCCAGAATGATCTTAGTTTCTCCTATTACGTTACTGGGAAAATATATTTGAAGATCACTTTTTATGTTTTTATAAAAATTACTTTTTATAAAATAATTAGTCGCCTATGACTTTGTCTCTAAGCCAGACTATTTGAACTTTATTTGAACCTTTCTGGACTTTATTCCTGTCTGCACAGTCATTCAAGAGGAGATACTTTCAGCTAACCCAACTGACAGACAACTCCTACATCATGAACTTCTACAAAGATGAAAAGATATCCAAGGAACCCAAAGGGTGCATTTTCCTTGACTCATGTACTGGTGTGGTGCAGGTAGGTTTTAAAGCACTCATATGAGCAAACAACCACATAACACAAATTTCAAACTTCTTTTTGCCACAGCCTACCTGGTGTAAAAAATTTATATATAAACTGTATTTTAACCATATATAGACTTTATGTTTATATTAGGAGACAGATGCAAAGGTCCAAGTTAGCCATGTTAGCAGACTCTCTTTATAGACGAATTTCAGTAGCAGGACAAAGTAAAATGAAGAAAAATTGCAATGTAACTGAATATTTCTGATCTTGTACGGGGAGACACTGTAGTATATAATTGTACTGCATGATGACACTACATGCCCAGGTCATGATATTGTTGGGCTGCTGTTAAGGGGTGGTTTGGGTTTGAGCTAATGTAAGTTACCCAGTGACAAACTTATGGATGTCATTCTTACTCTGTCATTCATGCAGTTTATGTCCATATAAGAAGTTTGAAGATACAATTGTCTGGCTTAATTTAATTGCTGATGTAAATGGGATCAAGTTAGGCTCCTCTCAAAGGAACAGCAGGGAACATACATGGTTAAAAGTCCTCCAAACATGGAGGTCACATTTAAAAACAAACAAACAAACAAAAGTTAAATTTAGAAGAAGTGACATTATACCAAACTTCGATACAACTTCCTGTTTACAAGTACCAACAGCCATTTTGTAATAAGTTCCAAACCATAATATTGTTGTTAGGATTATATAAAATAAAATGTATAAAGTGTGTTTTTCCTGTTTTTGAGAGGAGCTTAATTGATCCAATAAACATCCCGAAACCATAATTTCATCCAACCATCCATTCATCCCCCTAAAGAATAACCGTCTAAGGAAGCATGCTTTTGAGCTGAAGATGAACGAGGTTACGTACTTCGTGCTGGCCGCGGAGAGTGAGCAGGACATGGAGGAGTGGATCAGCACGCTAAACCGCATCTTACAGATCAGTCCCCATGACGGGCCCGCTCAGGACCGCAAGAGTCTGGACCTCACCGACCATCGTCAGGGTGAGAATGTTTCTGTTTCTGATGGATATAAAAATAAGAAACTGAAAAATAGCTGGCAAGAGCAAAGTGGATGGATACATAAATAGTAATAAAGAAAAGAAAGGGAAGTTTTAAAAGAGGCAAAGAACATTTTAGCATAATTCCAAAACATGGATAAATCATGTTCTTAAAAGAGAAATGATTTCATGCTTAGTTTCAGCAAAATTGTAACCATTTCTTCTCTTTCTGACTTTAACTACTTTAATAAGATAATTACTGCCATCTTGCCATGGGGAATTTCTACTGGGTTGGGCTCGATCCATAACATAACCATCAGGAAATGTGACCTGACACCAACCAGGGACTCCACCTTGGTTTAGTACATCATACCTTGTTATTAACAAAAAACTTTACATGGAAGTAAAATCCATAATAGTCTGTGAGAGCCTGGAACATAACACACACTGACGGAGCTCTGAGAATTGGCCCCAGTGAAATGTGATGGAATGATGTAATAGCCTCAGCTGTCACGGCTCTGTGGTCTGTTAGCATGCCTCTAAATCAGACTGCGAGTGCATGGTGACCTTCCATTAATGAGCCATTTTGTTCAGCGTGGCCTTTGGGAAGAATTGCTCCAGGCACATGAAGGTTTTATTTCTGCAGATGCTTGCCTGCCTTATTATCCATAAATACCACAGATGGAGTCATACTTTATTCTGCTATGGATATATGTCCACTGACTCCAGTTAGTGTGTGTTTAGTGTACTGCTGAACCTATTTTAGAAAATGTTATATGATCTTTAACTTATGGGGAAATTGACTGTATAGATAAACTTTCCCATCCACTCAGTATTGGCAGTCATCACTCATACACAGATGTCAGTCTCTGGAGTCCTGATTGTGCTTGTTCCCCCTCCAGATGTGTTTGACCTGTCGTTGAGTGACTGCTGTTTGCAGGAGAACGAAGATACAACAGAGAAAGGCATCAATCCAGAGTTAGCAAAGGTTTGCTACACTTGTAGTTCTTCTTTTTCAAACAATGATATAACTCTCCTGCTGCTCCCTGCACTTAGCATTTTCATAATTAACTGTACATGCATGCGCAGCACAACTGTCAGTGTCTACTTAAAGGCACTGTGGAGGTTTTGGCCACTGGTGTCACTATGGAGCAATGTTTTGATTAGCACGTCCCAATTTTGTTCACTTTACTGGTACATGCATGAGGATGCACAGGTACAGTATGCACATTCCTCACAATGGTTTCACGCTTCCAGTGATCAAAAGTTGGTGGCAGTAATGTGCCAAATAAATGTGAAATAGTAATATGTCAACGAAAATAGAGAAAGAAGACTGCTAGATGCAAATATGTCTGTAAATAGTGCAAAATACACAAAATATTCCCCAAAATGGCTTTGTAAATGTTTTATGAGGAAGGAAATGCATCAGAGTGTTTGTTAGGCTTCAAAAATATGCACAATGCATTTTTGCAAAAAAAGCACAGAATGTTTAATTGAATTATCTTTGTTTTCAAAAGAACTCCACAGTAAAGCTTAAGTCCAAGTCATCAGTTTAAGACATATATACTGATTTGAAAACTCAAACATGTCTCTATTCAAATTCTCTCTTCTAAAAAAAACAAAACTGGAAACTGTTCTTACTGTTTTTACTGATATCATAATTTATAATAGGCTATTTTTCTTTCCATCTTTCGTGTCATCTCTCCCTCTACAGTTTATCTCTGAAACAGATGAGGGAATTCGCTCTGCCAGGAGAGAAGAGAGGTTAAATCTGTTCTCACTCGACCCTGACACTCCTGTAAGTATAAAGGGTGTAGCTCTACACTTGTCTGTATAAGTGCATTGATTTTCTGCTTTGTTTTATCTTTTATATGACTTGAATAATGTTTTGACTTCATGCATGGTTCTACTTGCAGTCTTCAGTTTGTGTTTGTCATGAGGCTATAGTTTTAACCAGATCTCATCAGTAAAATAGATTCTTCTCAATAACCCCGCCTCCCTAAAATAAAATAAAGTAAACAATGCCTCTGAGTAACAAACTGCGTTTCACCAACCACAGGTTCTGAGGAGCCCACGGACGGAACATTTGTCAACTGAAAACACACCAGTGCGTCCATTTGAGGAGAAGCTAGGCAAAAGGGTTATGATAACCTGCCGCTCCCTTAACCTCATGCTGCAGGGCTGCGTCAACGAGACTGAAACTGGACCAGTCACAAATGTGAGGATTAGAAACACCCTGAAAAAACATATACCTTTTACACTTTAAGACAATTATTCAAACATGCTTCAATGTTAACTTTTGCATTAATACATCTGGGAAATAAGCGGTGATGACTCTCATATCTGCAACACACATCTCTAGCTGCTAAATGTTTTTTTCTGTACACATCCAGTGTGGTATTTCTTAGTGTCACTTCCCTGTGAGATATAAAAATATCCCTTCTACAGTAGGTACACATCAAAGGCAGTAGAGAAAGGAACTAATTCAGTGTTTTGAAAGCATGTCAAATAAGCTTTTTTGCTGAGTGATTGTTTGAGGAACTGCTTCTTGAGTTACTGTAAATGTACAAAGAATGAGTTTAATATGTTCCACCAGATTGAGCCCTTCTTCGTCTCGTTGGCTCTGCTGGATGTTCGAGAGGGGAGAAAGGTATCCGCAGACTTCCATGTAGACCTCAACCACGAGGCAGTGCATCAGATGCTCGGAGGCTGCGGTAACGGGACAGGTGGTCCAGGGACTGGGGTTGGAGGTCAGGAGAATGGCCTGTGCTCTCCTGCAGAGAAGAAGCCGGGAGACTGTTACCTCAGCCTGGACCTGGACCACTGGTTATGCTTTCCCAAACAGGTACAAGACTCCTACAGTATGTTTCCTTGATGTGCAATTATTTTGTGATATTTGAACACAGTGTTGGATCAAATCAAAAATAACTCTTAATATGACTTTCCAACGCTATCCATGCAGGCCATTTTCTCAGTGACCAACCCCCACACAGACATAGTGATGGTGGCCAGAGTGGAAAAGGTGCTGATGGGAAACATTGCTTTTGGGACTGAACCTTATATCAAAAACACAGACTCCAGCAAGGTCAGAGAGTCATTTTTTCATTGCTTTGTCATTCTCACTTTCAGTTTAGCATCAACATTTACACTGCTTAGTATGATTCAATGTCTTGATTTTTTTTTTGTCATTAACCAATAACAGAGCTAAGTCTTTTACTGTATATTGCCTTATTTCTTGTAACAAGCTGGAAATAATGGCTCATGAGACATACTGTTTGGTGTTTTACTGTAAGGGAAATACTTAAATCTATTCTAACAGTTTAATGCATGACAATGACAAAATGGTTTTCCTGTAAGGCCAGGGTTTATCTTCATCACTGAATGCCAGTTGGGTCAGAGAGTTTGGAAATTAGGTTTTTCCTAGATCCTATCCAAGACATTTCCTGGTTTCCCTACTGGCTATGCTCCATGTCGTCCTTGTTTAAATGGCTAAGTGAATCACCAGACATCCAACCTGCTGCCAGAGTTACTGTATTAAACAAACTCTGATTTAGTCTGTCACTGTCTAGGTCATCTAGAATTTAAGGTTGATCACATCCCATTTCATTTAAGAATATCAATGTGGCTATATTCTAACATTTCCTTCTGTCCTCTGTTTCTGTTTTGTACAGACTGTTCAGAAGATTTTGAAATCCAACAAACAGTTCTGTAGTAAACTGGGAAAGTACCGGATGCCGTTTGCCTGGTCCGTCAGGTCAGTGCCACTGATGAGAAGCTCTGGTTTCTACATCTTTCTCTTGATGCTGTTATCCTCATTGGACTTAATGCATAACCAACACCAGTAGCTCATGTCTCTTTCTATCTATTATAGGTCAGTGTTTAAGGACAACCATGGGTCACTGGACCGAGAGTCTCGTTTCTCACCCCTCTTCAAACAGGAGAGCAACAAGATTTCCACAGATGACCTGATTAAGCTGGTGACTGAGTACAGAAGGTAAGACGTTGTGAAGGCTTTATCAGTAAAGTAGGTCAGTAGACTTCTCCGAGACAGGATAAAAAGTTCTTAAAACATTTTATTGTAACTTTTTTTTATGCAGGGCTGAGAAGACCAGCAAACTGCAGACTATTCCTGGGACTCTGGACATCTCAGTCGACCCTATTCCACTGGAGCATCCTAGTACGATCTCTTTCTCTCTGTCTGTGTTTGTGCCTCATTCTCCCCTTTTACCTGTATTTCTCATGTGTTTGAAACCCTTTCTTCTCTGTGCTTTTAGACTGTGTGACATCCTCTTATGTACCGGTGAAGCCCTTTGAGGAGCTGAGCAAATACCAGCCTACGGTGGAGGTGGAGGAGTTTGTTCAGGACACCACAAAGTTCACCCAGCCGCACCGTGTCTACAGAAACCACATCTACGTCTACCCTAAACACCTCAAATATGACAGTCAGAAGAGCTTCGCTAAGGTATAGAACAGTAGTTTTACTAAGAAAGCATCATTTAAGAGGAGCATGAGCTAATGTTGTAACAAGGTTGCAACATAACTCTTGTTTTTTGCATACTTCATATATTTTATTGCTCACTGTTTTTGCTATGTGGGCAATTATTAATGTTACAATGGTGCTCTTGTTCGCAGGCTCGTAACCTTGCAGTCTATGTGGAGTTCCGCAGCTCAGACGAAGAAGTTGCCAAACCTTTAAAGGTAGCATGCTATCCAAAAACATGCTGATGCGACATTTATTGGTTTTTATATGATTTAGTGTTCTCTAGTTTAGCCCTTTGTGTCATGGGAAAATGGCTGAACATGATTTTTTATTTTGCTAATTTTCTATTCTCTCTTCTATTGTTATTTTTCTAGTGCATCTATGGCAAGCCAGGAGGCCCAGTCTTCACCTCAACAGCCTGTTCAACAGTCCTGCATCACTCTCAGAACCCCGACTTCTATGATGAGGTGAGGACAATAGACTTGACTTGAGAAAATGACTGTTGATTGACTTTAGCTTCAGCAGCCTTTAGCAAGAACATGTTTTCAGCTAATTTGTGTAATATAACCTATTACATGCCGCTTTGTCCACAGGTGAAGATTGAGCTTCCTACCCAACTTCATGAAAAGCACCATCTTCTTTTCTCCTTTTACCATGTCACCTGTGACATCAATGCTAAGACAAATGCTAAGAGGAAAGAAGCCCTGGAGACCCCAGGTGAGCTGGTGGTAGATCTGGAGCTATAATTTAGTGTAACATTTATTATGTAGAAGGTTATGTTATGATATGTCTTTTCCACTATTCAGTATCCTTAGTTTTGTATGTGTCTGCATCGTTCTTTAGTTGGGTACTCTTGGCTGCCACTCCTCAAAGAAGGTCGTCTGTCATCTCAAGAGTTCAACATCTCTGTCTCCTGTAACCTGCCGCCTGGATACCTGGCCATCAAGGAAGCCAGCAACACCAAGGTGGGAGGGTGTATGAATATTAGAAATACTGATGAATAATAAAAGCATTCATTTTGTGAGAGAAGATGAGTAATAAGAATTACTTCCTGTGATAAATGGACTGCTAGAAGAGATGGGACATAGAACATTGGCTGGTGGCTTTCTTATTGTGCTGTCTGGTGTTGATGTCTCCCCTTTATTTTATAGAATGGAGCAGATGTGAAATGGGTCGATGGGGCAAAAGCCATCTTCAAAGTGTCCACCAATGTTGTCTCCACAGTATACACTCAGGTAAGAACATCTGGCTTTCCCTTCGCTTTCTGTTTTTTGTTTTTACTGGTTTACCGACCCTGTGATGGACTGGGGATGTGTCCAAGATACTGTATGGGATAGGTTAGCCTTAAATGACCCCGACCAGGATAAGTGATATAGAAAATGGAAGGATGGGTGGCTTTCTACATATTGTTTCAGCCACTGAATCCTTGGAAAATGAGCCAGAATGATGACATGCTCTGTTAAGGTTAGCTTTAAATAAACACTTCATCCCAAAATGAAAATGCTGGCCATACGTTATCTGAGCTGTTGTGAGCTTTCTCTAACAAAATTAAAATTCATGTGGCATATCTGTGCAAAACTCTAAAGTAGACGTACATTGACCATTACAGATGTACCTAAATTTCGTTTATATTTCGTAGCCAAGCAAATGCAATGTGCACAAAATGCACAATTAGCCTGGGTCTAGATTGTCTAGATAGAAACTTCTTATGTAGAGTGGCACACCAAACAAAGAAATGCACTGAGTCTATGTGCAGTTTTCCGGTAGAGGATGTTTGGAGAGGTGCACAGCAATCTCTTGATTTACTGGTTAGTTGGATCAGCCTACTGTGTGTTTCAGTATCAGTTGCAGCACCATACAAAGGTCAAGTCAAATCAATATATTTATGTAGGACACTTAAAAACAAAAACTGCTTTTACAGTTAAGTAAAACCAATGATAAATAAAGACAATAAAAGACCAGCCATGTAGTCATAATAACACAGGAAAATATATTGGTCTCAAGATGGGTTTTTAAATGTCAGAGAATGTCGATATTTTATCTTGGTCTTTCTGCTGTAAAAACTTACCTTTTCCACTAAAATAACAGTGCGTACTACAAACCCTAAAACACTTGTTACAATAAGCTTGATGGTTAAATATATACTTTGTGAATCTACAAAAAAAAAAAAATTCAACGGTTGTTTGAGCAAAGATTGAGACTGAACCACTGACTAAAATTTTGACTGACAAAGTGGTGAAATGGAGAAGTTTTCATTTTTGGAATAACTTAAAAATCCACTAAGTATTATTCCAGCTTCTCACATCTAATATCTATGTCCTCTCTGTGCCAGGACCCCCACCTGAACCGATTCTTCCAGCAGTGCCAGAAGAGAGAGCTGGACCTCTCGCTACCTCCTACCTCCAACTTCCTCAACTGCCTGAAGGTCAGATAAAAGGCACTATATCCACCCAAATTTAATATATTGTCACTGAGACAAAAATCAGAGACTTGAAAACTACAAACTGCTACATGTCTAATCAGTGCAGCACTATGTAAAACCTGGTAAAAAAAAAAAAAACGTGGTTTATGTGTCTCATTTACTCCCTCTCATTTTCCATCTTGTCCACCCCCTGCTCTTACATCTCTTTTCCACCCTCCTCCAGGGTCTTCTCAGTATGGAGAGAATCCCAGTGATCATCCGATTCCTGCCAGTGCTCTTCAACCAGCTGTTCAAGGTTCTCACTCAGAATGACAACGATGAGGTCACGACTGCCACCACCAGGTAAATAGTGGCACTACAGGCTTCATATTAGTTATGTTGACGTCAAGGTTTTATGGTTGAGTGGACGTGATGAAGCACACAGTGAGGAATGCACCTAGTGTTTAGAAATACAGTTTAAATCACCTTCTCCCCTTTTTTAATTGTTTATTTCTGACTTTTTAAAAAATTGTTTTATTAAACCATTATCTGCCAGAAACAACTGAGAATTAACTCTTAAATTAACTCTTTGTTGCTGTTGTTGTGTATTTGCAGAGTGCTGGTCCACATTGTTGCAAAGTGCCATGAAGAAAACCTGGATCACTACCTGCATTCCTATATCAAGGTACGATAACATACAGTATGAGATGGTTTGTATGTGTGCTTAGTAAGATCATACAATTATTATGAAGGCTGTTGTTTTCCATGAAGCAGTGGAATGACTTCACAGACAATTTAATTTGTGGAAAAAAAAACAGAAAGGGGGCTTTATGTGTTTGTATGCGAGTATATTTGTGTGTGTGTTTGGGGCCAGCAGGAGTGTGGCTAGGGCCGTGTGCCCAGAACACTGTGCAAACACACACACAGAGAAGAAGGGAGGGAAGAGAAGAAGTAGAAGAAGAGAGGGTGATTGAGTAGGAGGCAAACTAGGACATTCAGCCTGCTCAATCAGAAACACAAGGCGTGTTTGTTTAGGGGGGAGAAAATCAGTGAGAGAATTAGAGAAGAGAGCAGGAGAAACCACAAGACCTGTTTGATGTTGGCCACAATGAAGGAAAACTGCAGAGCTTGAAGAGGTTATGGCAGAGACGGATGGTGGGAGGTAAGAGGAGAGGACCGGCAGAGCTAATGGAAGTAGCGTTGCCATGGTAACAGATTGGCATGGTGTTCAGGGCTAGTGGTGCCCAATTTGAACTGCTCTGTGTGTGTGTTTGTGTGTGTGCATGTGCCCGTATGCGTGTTCAGTGGAAAGGGGTGGGGGGGGGGGTGGGGGTTTACTGTAGCACGAATTGAGTAGTGGGCAGCTGTAATCAAACCATACTGATGTTTTCTTTTGTTTTTTTTTAATCCAGTTAGCAATATGGAAAACATTTGATTTGTCTTATTTCATGTTGCTGTATAAATGTAGTGTATTTGTTCATATGCATTTATAGTATTTGAGATTTCATTGTGTGTATTATCTACTGTATACCACTGACTTTTTCCTTTTATGTGCGTGTGTAGTATGTGTTCAAGTCAGAGGACCACGGCTTTAGGACAGTCCATGAGGAGTTGGCTAAGGGGATGACCTTTGACCTGAAGAGCAATGAGCAGGCAGCAGTCAGGAATGTCCTGAAGGTTAGTCTCATACCTTCTCTTCTGTACATTTACGTGATTTTTGCCCAAATTGAAATGTATAATTGTTGTTCATGCCTCTCAGTTCCCAAAGGAAATGGATTTAGTGCAGAATTCTCAGACAAAATCACATGTGCCTTGTCTGTTCTCATGCTGGATCAAATTAGACAGAAAATATTGGAGCGAGAATGACCTTTCTTTGAACCCTGTCTCTTTCAGTTCTCTTGGTTCTTCTTTGAACTGATTGTCAAGTCCATGGCCCAACATTTGGTCAACTGCGACAAAGTAAAGGTAAGGTGGCATACTCTGCTACCTGCTATACCTGGAAACATAAATGGGTCACTATAGATCCTTTGCATATGTATAATATGACTCTGGGCATAGTGTATGATTTTCTTTTGCTAATTCTGTGTTTGTTTACTGCAGCTTCCCAGGCCCCAGCGTTTCCCCTCATCCTACCTGAGCCGTGTGGAGACTCTGGTGGAAACGGTGTCTGAACACATCTTCTGGAAAAACAAAGAACTGGGAGAAGAGACACGCAGTGCCAACTTAGCTGTGGCAGCTTTTGTAAAGGTGCGGGTAGAATGTTGATGATTTGTTTCTTTATTTCTGTATGAGAGAATAGATATACATTTAAAGTTAAATGAAACATCTGTAAAAAGCGAGTTTATTGTCTCTGTGGGTGGTTTTAAACTGTGAAGGCTACTGTACATACAGCTTATATTGCTCCGAGATGGATCAATGCCAACAGATAAAGATAATGCTTCTTTCCATATACTAGTTTATCTATTGATTCCTCCATCGGTGTTAAATGATCTGTCTCTTGCTTTCTCAATACCTAATTTTGTATGTGTGTGTGTGTGTGTGTGTCTGCAGCGTTGCTTTACCTTGATGGACAGAGGCTTCACCTTCAAACTGATCAGCAACTACATTAACATGATCACTGCTACTGACAGCAAGGTAAAAACTTGATTGGAATTGATTTCAGGGAAACAGTGTTGTTTAGTGAAAATATACAGTATATAATTAATTGAAACATCATTCAACTAATATTTCTTGTGTCTGATAGGTCTTGTGTGAGCTGAAATTTGAGTTCTTGAGAGAGGTGTGTAACCATGAACACTACATTCCTCTCAGCCTGCCCTTGCCGTCCGCTCGCATCACAGGTAAGTGCCCAGTCTATGGGGCCTTTTACCTAGCCTTTATTCAAGAGCGTGTTCTTTCAATTTGAGAGCATGATTTATTGATTTCACATTCAGATTTTGTAATGCTTTCCCTCAAACCCTGCCCTCACACTCAAATAGCCCCTGCTTGCGCTTAGATTTGCTTTACATCTGCTCAAACTGTATGCTTACACTCAGATGTATTGATGCTTGCACAGATTTCCTGCTCCAGCTTCGGCTTGTGAAATGTCTGCTCTCAGGTTTCTGCTCTGCTCTTGGATTTTTTTATGTAACAACCCTGTCAATATTCCCCAACCAAAAGAATACCAGGTGTAGTGTTGACCAATGAAATAATCCCTGCCTCCTTGCGGGCGCGTTCGCTTTACTTCTTCAACCAGGTTCATCCACTCTCACTCTCCAGGGCTTTGTTAAATGTACTTCCCTTGCTTTCTTTACGACTTTTGGAATAAAAGGACAGTTAATATATATACCAGCACCCGTACTTTTTATTATAATAGCTACACTGATATATGTATACTGTATATATACATATATAAACTGTCCTTTAAAAGTAAGAGAAACGCATTTAATAAAGCTCTGGAGGGTGGGAGTGGATGAACCAGGTTAAAGAGTAACTGCCCGTATGGGACGCTCTAAGAGGTAAAGCGAATCCGCCTGCAAGGAGGCAGCGATCGTTTCATCGGTCAACAATAAAACTGGTCTTCTATTGTTTGGGGAATTTTGACAGGGTTGTTGCAAAAAAAAATCCGAGAGCAGAGCAGAAATCTGAGAGCAGACGTTTCACGAGCGCACAGAAGCAGCCTGACTTCAAGGAGAAGGGAGAAGAGCAGGAAAATTGTGTAAGCAACAATACATCTGAGTGTAAGCATACAGTTTGAGCAGATGCAAAGCAAATCTAAGTGCAAGCAGGGGCTATTTGAGTGCAAGGGCAGGGTTTTGAGGGAAAGCATTACAAAATCTGAACGTGAAATCAATATATCATGATCTCAAATTGAAAGACCATGCTTTTGAGTAAAGAGCGGCTGAATAACCGTAGTGGAGTGACACTCATGTAGTGTTGATGTGTTAACTCAATCATACATCGAGTCGTCACTCACTCTCATTTGTCTATTAACACTCTGTCTCTCTCTCTTTCTTCTTCTGTCATTTCTTCTCACTTTATTTGTTCATATCAGACCATGCATCCCCAGAGCCACAAAGCACTCATGGTAAATATGTGCATTCATTCCTTTGTAATGTTGTATGTGTATAGTGTTGCTACAGTGTGTGCTACAGTGGTATGATGATAATGAAATTCATGGCAAATTGGCCTGTCACATTATTTGCTCTCTGTAACCACATTTTTATTTAGAAATGGATTAATTAACTCCCTGATGGAAAGCAAATATTGGCATGAGAATTATTTGAATCACATGCTGTTCAGTTAATTTCCATTTTAAATGTGGATTGCTTTTGTTCTTTTTTACTCAGTGTCAGTGCCTGAGTACAACCTGACAGGAGAGTTCTGCAGGAAGCACTTCCTGACCGGCCTGTTACTACGGGAACTGGGTCTGGCGCTCCAGGATGAACAGGACCTGAGACACCTAGCTTTGGCCACCCTGAAGACTCTAATGGCCAAACACTCTCTGGATGCACGTTATGCCACCAAGGTAGACAAAACGCATGTTTACATGGGAGAGAAACTAAAGAACATGAACAATGAATCATGAGCTCACAGTAGAAATTCTTCCAACATGACTCACACAAACATATACAGACTGACATGTGATTGTTCATAGCAGCTGCGGGCGGCAGAGAAGATCTCTTGATGAATGCTGGGAAGTGTCCAGATCACATTGAGTCAGTAATCTGCTCTCTGCTAAACAGTACCAAATACAGCCAACCACAACACAACAACAGAGCTGTAGTCAGGGCCGAGACTGGCTCTAATCGAGTCTGAGTCAAAACCAAATGTGTGCTGAGACTAAATAGAAGCCAGTAGAGAAAAAATCTGGTTTGGTTAAAGACCACAACATTTTCTCGTCAGGAGATATGAAATATTATGTAATTGCACTGCTATTTATCTATTATCGACTCCTAAAAGATCATAGAGATGTGAACAGCCAAATAAAGCATCTTAAATACAAAATTAATCAACACTTCGTTTGAGAAAAACATCTACATGGAGACTTACTCGTTAAATATATAATTACTAGCTCTCTAGATTAAAGATTATGTTAATTTGTTGGGGGTATTACAAAATAATGTCACTTACTACAAAATACACACAAATCTTTTTATGAGACTTACTGTACATGACGCCCCCTTTAATTGACTGTCTTTTCAGGAGAAGCAGGCAAAAATTGCTTCTCTCTACCTGCCTCTGTATGGCCTGATCCTGGACAACATGCCTCGATTCTTCCTCAGGGACCTCTTCCCCATCTACTTCACCTCTAGCGACCAAGTAAGAGTCAAATTGAAAGATGGAATAATTGACTGATCAGCTGTGTAATGTCTTAAATGTGCAATGAAAAAATTACTTTTCTTTCCAGTCTTGGTTATTCATTGGCTAGTATTGTTGTTGGTTATGTTAACATGTTACTTACCTATAATACTGCATTGCAATGAATTTAGAGATGGAAACTGTGCTCAACACAACTTTAACCAGCATGAGCCAACAAAATAAACATTACTTAATTAGACCATTTACTGTACTTAAAATTCTGTTCTATGTAACTTCATCAGCTGGCCCCAGTTTTGTTCCGTTCTTTGCAGCAGAGTCTCTCCTTCGTAGTTGGTATAGGTTTGCACTGACTGTACAAATATCACCCAAATTATACAGTCTTGCTGGACGCTGTACGTTTTCGTCCCCTTCTATTTGATTTCCACACCATTAACAAAACTGCATGTACTCATTAATACAGTTACTGTTAACATTTAGTGTAAGATTGTTTAGATCATTTTAAATAAATGTATGCCTTTATTAAGAGGCTTGTGTTGCTTTGTCTAATGAATGCTTGTAAAACTGTCTCGCAAGTAACATGTTGTCATAACTAAAAGAACTGATTGGCTGAACTTTAAAATAATGAGACTCGGTTTGAACAAAAAAAAACCTGTAAATACCATTCTCTCTCATCTGCTCCACTACTAGGGCTCTCGAGATGACCTTAGTGTAGGAGGAGGAATTGCTGGAGCAGTGATTCCCGTCACTCGCCATGGCAACTCTGTGGATGCTTCCTTTTCCAAAGAAGTACTCAACTCCATCACAGGTAGTAGCGTGTGTGTAGCTGTCTGTCTATTTCTATGCATAAAGGTGTGAATGAGGGCATTGATGCTGACACCCCTCCCCCCCCATCCTCCACCAGCCTTCTCATCCTTAGCAGTTGCTACGGGTAACCAGACTGACTCTCGGGGTTCTCTGATCAGCGTGGACTCCAACCCTAGCAACAGTGACAGAAACAGTGAAAAGATGGACGGATGTGAGAAGGTGAGAAAAGAAAGGGGTTGCATGTTATTATGACATGTCTCATATGGTTCTTTATTTCTGGTTGTAGCAGAGGAGCAGCAAACAGATCTGTCAAAAGAAGTTAAATCATTTAGACACATTGGCTGCGTACATTTCATATAGGCTGTAATGTACATAGCCAGTCTTTTTCATTGTTGAGTCATTGATACTTACTACACTACATATGGGTTTCTAGAAGAGCAGTATTCATCCTGGTGGGCTACAAATCTAAGATGCTGATCTTGTTATCACAATGTTACCTGTTTGGGTGGGGCTAGGGACCTCTCTCCTCATTTCCTGTCACCTTTCTATTGTGTACTGTGTAATAAAGGCTAAAAAAAAACAGCCAAAAATACTTGATAAAAAGAAAATATCAAGAGGACAGCTGCCACCATCACCCGTAGATAATTTTGACCAGACAACAAAAAGAAGTAATTTTTTATTGATTTCATTTTATTTATTCTGTTAACTGTTCAGTTATATTTTCTGTAAATATTTCCCAACATGAATGTCTAATGCTGTTTCCAGACCTTCTCCAGACTGCCTGGAATAAAAATCTGGTGGGGAATTGCTGAAACGTTTATTGAACCATTTATTTGTTGGCCTAAAAGTAGTGAAATTCAAATAGATTTAGTCTACAAAAGTATTGCATCCGCTCATAAAATACCCATTATTTGTACGTTTTTAATTGTTAACCACCTTGCTAAAACCCACAAATTCACATAAAAAAAATACAGAGGACATGACCTCAGTTTCCTCAATGGCTGCTTCCATCCTGATACAAACTGTATATGTTTTGGATGTTTGTCCTCAGTTTGCTCGGCCCCAGTCCCTGATAGGCTACGGTTCTCGCTGTGACAAGCTGGACCAGGCAGAAACCCGAAGCCTCCTCATGTGCTTCTTGCACATCATGAAAACCATATCTGAGGGTAAGAAATTACATTTTTACAAACATTCATACACAGGATTTACACAATCCAGTCCAGACCCTTGTCCAAGAGATGTTTTTTTTAAGATTTGTTCTACTACTTGTTTGAGTTTCCCACTTACAGTGGATCAACAGAGTTCAAGAACTTAAAAAATAATACTTATTATATTGTAGATATTGACTGAATTGTACTAATAAAGTGACTCTTGTCCATGTGTCCTTTACACAGGTTAAAACACTAATTATTGATAACTGTTTGTCTTTTTCGGTCATTCCAATAGTTAGTATAAAAGCTGCAATGCCAATTGGCTGCCACTCTAGAAATCTTCTACGATGTAACATATTTTCTTCTGTTGCTTGTTTCCAGATGTGCTGGTGTCCTACTGGCACCGGGCCATTCATCAGGAGATCTCAGACTTCTTTAACATCCTGGAGTAAGTGCTCTTCTTTCTTCCTCGCAGAGTGTTACCACAGCTCCTTTTAGGCTGACTAGTGATACTGCGAACACAGACGAAAAAAAAAAAACACTGAGACAGGCTGAGTTGGGGACAGACGCATGAGAAGAGAAAAAAGGGGACTGCAGCCAAAAGGGAACAGATGAAAGTAATGACACAGTGAGAGAGAGAGAGCGAGAGAGAGCGAGAGAGAAGAAAAACAGACTGCAATTCCAATGAGAGCTCCCTCTCCACTGAACAGTGCAGTAAATTAACTTTCTGTTTCCTGTTTGTGTCAGCATCTAAAGTGTACTGTTACAACTCAGTTCTATCACATGTGCTCCATTTATCCTGTGTTCCTAACTCACAAAACACACAGAAACACAAGCATTTTTTGCATTTTATTTTTCTTCAGGCTGTGTCTTCAGCACTTCAGGTTTCTGGGAAAACGCCACATAGCCAGGTAAGTGTGCGCTGTACATCGCCTTCTCCGACACAGAGGTGGACCAGGTCTCGTTTAAATGCACTTATAATAACGCTGAATATATGGAAACAGCTTATTAACTCGACATACATGCTACAGCAAAAGGTTGTAACACCCCCACCCACTGATACATAATTCATATAATCATGCGCACACATGAATGCACACATGTGCAAATGAAGCCACACACACATGTGCAAACACACACAAACAAATGAATGAGACACAGTCAGGCAGAAATACTAATATGTGTTCTGTATGCGTGTGCACACCCAGGGATGAGCTTCAAGAGGGGAAGAGGTAAAGGAGGGAAGAAAAGGAGAGAGGGGGGAGGTGAAACTCCTGGATCTTGCTGTTGAGAGCAAAGCACTGCTGGATATTGTACTGTAGTAGTTGGCAAGCACAGGATGGGGGTTGCTATCGTGTGTGTATGTGTGCGCACGCCTGTGCTCTTACTGGAGCTGAGCCATTGGCACTGTTAGACTCATCCATCTACTGGTTCCTCCCAGCTAATTAAATTAGCCCTCTTTTTCCTTTCAGCAATAAGATGCTGAGATGTAAGCCAACAAAAGGCTGGGAGAACACACTGCTTTACTGTGCGTGGAAGCATTAACAGAATAAAGATAGCTGGAAGCCTAGCTTGCACTCTCAGACATAGCTGAGCCTGTCTGGAGCTGCTAGCTACTTAACATTCGTCTGTAATACCAGGCCATGGGGGATTCACAGTCTTACGCCTGTGTCTGTCTCAGTCTCTCTCTCTGTTAGCTCTTTGATGCCTGGCTGAATCAGTGTGGGCACCCATTGAAGTTCAGGGGCGATGAATTACAAGCTAGGGAGACTAGTCAGACAACCTATCAGACAACAAATCAGTCATTAAGTTAGGCGGTGATACTACAGTTTAATCCTAGACATTCCTCTGACATATCCTGTTTCTGTTAGATCAGGGAGCCTCATTTCCTTAACTTTTGCCGTATTTAACACTCAAGATCACATACACACACCTATAGGAACATCCACATGCACATGCACAATATACAGTAGAAGTGACAGACAAATAACACAAAACTGTAATATTTTCTCCATGTTCGACCTTGCTGTTGTAGTCTCCACTGCATTGCATGCCTCATACTGTACCCTCCCCTTCTGTGCATGCTGCTGATAATGGATTGTTAGTGTGACTGCACATTTATTGATGTCCTGTTGCATCAAGTAACCCTTTCTGTATTGACATACAAGATAAATAAACATTTATGCTGATACTGTATAGTAGTTTTGTTTGCTCTTGACATCCTTTACCACGTTTGCCTCATTGATGTTGCATGTCGACCTTGTAGCCCTCTGTTTCCATATCCTGCCTCAGCCTGCCTGGCTGCACTCCACCTGCTGCTTGGCTTGTCTCACTTTCTTTAATCGGGCTTTGAGGCAGTTGTGTTGATTGGCTTATACAATAGTTGTCTTCTTTCTTTGCCTGGCAAAGGCGCCATTTGTTTTATGGCAGTAGTTTCTGATCTAGCTTCATTTAGGCATCAAAAGATGACATATTTAAACATCTGTTTGTCGAGATCCAGTTACTAAGCTGATTTGTGCTGCAGCTTAACTGGCATTTGGTGTCATCACATCTATACATCTAAATCTCCATGCTGTCCAGTGTTATACATTAATGCTGACCTCAAGCCTCTACTCATCAATAACACTCTAACAAGAGTTGATATAACTTTTACACAGTATTATACTAATGGAAAACTAAAACCATCGACTCTGCTATACCACTAACCTTTCCATCTGGCTGTGCGTTTGCGTGTCAGCTCATATTGCCTTTCTATATGAGCTGTTTGATCCTTCTTTCTGACCCCATCCACACGCATCACACCAAGGTCAAATTGGACTTTTCCTGTTTACTTTCAGTATTTCATTCAGCCTTGCTGGAATACAATGTGGCCTAGTTGCTATAAACATGTAACAAGGTCACAAAAGTGCAAAAAGAATTGCTGCATTGCAAAGTGTTTACATTTACACTTAAGTGTTTAAGTGGCTAAGTTTTATTGACTGCAGGCATGCTCAAGCAAATGCTGCCATGCCACACACAGTGAATATAACTGACTAATGATGTTGGACACAATAACACTAAAACAATGATGGTCTTAACTAAACTAACTAATGTTAGCTTTGATGTGATTGGCTCGTGAACAGGAAGCTAGCAGCGGCACTAAAGCTGGCCCAGGCTACGCAGGCCAATGGCACCCTGAAGGGCTCTAACCACCCCTCCCACTCCACTCAACCCTCAAGCCTCTTCCCACAATGGTAATCACCCTCCTCCAGGAAAACTGACCTCACCTCAGCCATGATGACAGAGTTAAGCTGTTTAAAGATACTGAGTCTCTGGTTACTGAAATCATCCTTACAGCTAAAGATTCAAAATGTAAAGCTTTTATTTATTGCAAGAAACTCCAGATTACTGAAGTACAAGTTTAACCTAAATGAGCAATGTTAACACTTTTAGATAAATACATACTTGTTCTGTGTATATCCATCATTGATGTGATCACTGCGTGTTTTCATGTTATATACTGTAACTGTGTTCTCAGCATGTCCCTCCTCATACCTGCAGTGTTTTGTGTGATTATGCCAGTCGTTGTCTCTGTACTCTCATGTGTTCATAGGCTTCCAATAACAGCAAATCCTTGGGACATGGATGCCGTATATTTACCTGCCTACTCGAATATACAAAATTAGTTTCCACATATAAATCCAGGCATTTAGTAGTATATTTGCTGCAGGTTAATTTAAACAAGTTTTTAAAAAAAAACGTGTGAGTACTGTGATTGATACTAGCCGCTGATCACTGCTGTTACCACTAGGATGGCATCATCTGGAGGTGAAGGTCATAGACATGCTCGCTCCCAAACCATGCCCATCATCAGGGGCAAGAACGCTCTCACCAACCCCAAGCTGCTGCAGATGATAGACACAGGTAAAACAAACACATTCATTCTAAATCAGGCTAAAGAGTTCATGTGATGGATTGAGTTATTAATATTTGACTCTGTTTCCAGATGGAAATATTCAGGATGGGGATACATTAAGTCCTACAGATATTGAGGCGAACTTGTCCACTGAGGTGTCCCTCACTGTTCTGGATGTACTAGAGCTCTTTGTTCACCATCACAAGGTCTGTGGTCCTTTTACAGTTTACAACCTGAAACTACATTCCACACCATACACATACTGTATCTGTTTTGTACTTTTTTAAGGACACCTTAATATGGCAAGCCTCTGAATTGGACATGACAAGCAAATAAATCAATTTAAATGTATTTACTTTGGCTTTACCAGATATTTCTGGTAGATATTCTAACCTTTAAAATCAAATAATAAAAATTCATTTTGGTGTTGTAACTATAAAACAAACAGAAAATTCAAATCATATTTTTATTCCAGCATCTTGATAAAAACAAAAAAACAGTGTTTATTCTCATATCTACTACCATCATTTTAAGTACATGGACCAACTGTTTACAGTATATACTCTACAGTACAACATATTATTTTAGTACAAATGAAATGTTTGTAGTTGTGGTGGCTCCAGCCTGAAATGTAATGTAATGTATGCCATTCACACCTCTCATTATACATGTCAAGTCAATGATACTCTACTGCCATCTGGTGGCAGGAAGAATTTCTGTGTTCATTGAACTTTAAGCAGTCTTTGCTTTTCACTTTATTTCACTTAACTTAAGAAAAAAGTTGCTGAAGTTGAAAATGTTATAGTTAAATATATGTTCTGTTTTTCTTTACCATGCCTGCAGAAGCAGCTGTTGCAGGATGAAGGACAGAATGCATTGATGAAGAAGGTGCTGGACACCTACTTGCTCTTCTTTCAGATCAACCAGTCAACCGCCACTCTACGGCATGTCTTTGCTTCGCTCAGGCTCTTCGTACAAAAGGTCCTCTATATAAGCATACACACACGCGTGCACATCACATCAAATACACAAATATTTGTTGTTAACAAGCAACAAATAACATCTGCGTTTCTCCTCTGTGCTTCATCTTTTTCTCTTTCTGTAGTTCCCCAATGCATTCTTCCAGGGTAAAGCAGACCTGTGTGGCTGTCTGTGCTATGAGATCCTCAAGTGCTGTAACCATCGATCAAGCTCCACCCAGACGGAGGCTGCTGCCCTGCTGTATTTTTTCATGAGAAAAAACTTTGAGTTTACTAAGGGCAAGTCTATAGTCCGCTCACATCTCCAGGTCAGTGACAAGTATATAATTTCTATATTGTGTGCTTTGTGAATAGTGTTTTCAGAGCAACATTTACCTCATCCCCTACTCCTCTCTCCACTCAGGTTATCAAAGCAGTGAGCCAGTTGATAGCAGATGCAGGCATTGGAGGCTCGAGATTTCAGCAGTCTCTGGCCATCATCAATAACTTTGCCAACGGAGATGCACCACTCAAGGTAGAGCGGGTCAAAGCTACTGTCATATTACAGCTGTCTACACGTAGTCATGGTACTTAACAAAATACTTTTCCACAGAGCACTCCATTCCCAGCCGAGGTGAAAGACCTGACAAAGCGGATCAGGACAGTTCTGATGGCCACAGCCCAAATGAAGGAGCATGAGAAGGATCCAGAGATGCTGGTGGATCTGCAGTACAGTCTGGCCAACTCCTACGCCAGCACCCCTGAGCTTCGCCGCACCTGGCTGGAGAGCATGGCTAAGGTCCACGTGCGCAACGGCGATCTCTCTGAGGTAAAAAAAATGTTAAATTTTTTAGAGTGCACTTACAATAGGTTTCAGGATGGGGTCAGAAAGTGTCACAAATGGCTTTTAGAGTGAAGCATTAATTTAATTTGATGGTGTCTTTCCCTCAGGCTGCCATGTGCTACATCCACATCTCAGCCCTGATCGCTGAATCACTGAAGAGGAGAGGTTAGTGCACATGTGCTGCTGCTTTCACTTTGCAAGCTGTATATCAGCATGGTGTGTGTGTGTGTGTGTGTGTGTATGTGTATGCACAAATACCTGTGCGTATGCAGTGCTATAGTGTGTGCATCTTTGCAGACTTGGTAACATCTAACGAGAAAGTCCGATCACATCCATCTTTTATCAATTAACCAACCTTTCTATCTTTGCTAACATGGGCATCGCAACTTTCGGGCATCATTCCTTCATATCACCATTGGGGGTTAATTTGTATGTTTGAAAGTGACTTGAGTGCGTCTTTGAATGGTGAACATAAGGAAGAAACCCATGGGGAAGGAAGATTGAATCTCTGTCTGCCAACTAGTAGTATAGACCTGTCTTTGCATCCAAATACCTTTCCCATGTATTACTGACTTCCACACGTTTTGCTGTGCCGCATGTCTATCAACAAATCTGATTGCTCTTATGTGTGCATGCTTCCTCATTTAGACCACATCATGTGTCTATCTATTGCTACGTGTGCCTGACATCTTTCTGCATGCACTGTACGCACTGAGCCTGCGTGTTGATAGCTAGCGTAGCATGCCAGCTGCTTGGCTGTTTGGTGAATCTCTCAACAGCCTTGTCCTTGAGAATAAAAGGCAAAAGCAAGTGGACGTCAACTTTGTAAACCTCCTCCTCCTCCTCCTCCTCCCCTCCTACCAAACAGGCTACTGGAGAGCTGACAAGGCCAGGATGTCCAGTGTGTCCCCTGAAGAAAGCCCCGTCTTTAACTGTAGCTCCTTACTAACTACCTCCCGAGATCAAGACAGTGAGTGTGTGCGCCTGGGGCCTGCTGGGTGGTGGGGGTTGGGAGTTCGTAACATAGGGATGGAGAGACAAGGGACTGTGGGAGGAAGAGGGTCTGTACTGACATGTTGAAACCTCTTGCAATTGGGTGGATAGTGTTGATATTGAGAGGTGGACATGTTTTGGATTGAGGAGACATCGGGATGTCAGGTGCCATTTCAAATCTTAACCACTCCATTGTTGGGTAATGTTTTCAGGACCACTGTTCTTGCCTTAATGATATGAGATTGTATCAAGATGTCACTTATTACTTTCACTGGTTGAGCTTCACTGTTCACTCAAGTCTCACTGGATAAGATGTTCAGTGTCACTGGGATCTGATATGAAGCACGCTCACGTTTGATGTTTTTAATTTTGTTTGAGTCTGCAAAAATGGTTTGAGTTACATTGAATGCTTGACTGGGAAAAACTATAACATTTCTTGTATTTTAATACAAGAATCTTTGTGTTGTGTATGCTTATAAGCTGAACATAACACCTTGTAATAATGTGTGACTGGGTATCTTTGGAATTACTTGCTAACTTTCCCTGATGTCACTTTCACTTTGACACCCCAGCGTCGTTCTCTATGGGCTGGGCAGCATTTATGTGCATCAGTCCTAATGTCAAGGAGGAGGGTGCCATGAAGGAAGACACTGGTACACAAGACACACCCTATACTGAGGTCAGTGTTAGCCTTTAATCTTGAACAAAATTTCACGAATGACCTCCATTTTGCTCTGTGAAGTAGCATTTTATTATCATAATCATTGATGGAAATTTGAAAGGATTTGGTGTGATGTGATTGTGGCATGGCAGTAAATGGGATTGCTTTCTCTTTAATTCTGTATCCTTCCTGATTTTACTGTGTAGGACACCCTGGTAGAGCAGCTGGAGCTGTGTGTGGACTACCTGTGGAAATCTGAGAGACACGAGCTCATCGCTGACATCAACAAACCTGTGATTGTTGTCTTTGAAAAGAGGAGAGATTTTAAGGTAAATTTTGCTCTACACTTTTGTGTGTATGTGTGTGTGTGTGTGTGTGTGTGTGTGTGTGTGTACTGTATGTGCATGAGGAGCAGAATTTAATCTTCTGTGTTTGTACCCACAGAGGCTGTCAGAGCTGTACTATGACATCCATCGCTCCTATCTGAAGGTGACTGAGGTGGTGAACTCAGAAAAGCGTCTCTTCGGTCGCTACTACCGTGTAGCTTTCTATGGACAGGTGAGGGACACTACTTTAGTTATTGTTGAAAGTACACATTTACATGGACACACTTATACACACCTCTACACATATAAAAACCACATTTACGAACTCTTGTTAATGCTACAGCAGAACACCTTAATCCTAAAGATGGTAGATGAATTTACTCAGTTACTCATTATGCGTCGCACTGTGCTATACAATTGAATGTACTGGTTCATGCAAGTATGAAGAACAAAACATAAACTTATAGGTTCTAAAAGTAAAATATTGTATGCCGTAGGAAGCCACAACATATGTCATGCTCCTCAACTCGCAATGTTGTTTTTTGTGACTTTAAAATCAACAGGAACATTTCTTTCCATAAACAACGTCCCTGTCTGGATAAGACTGGACACAGTTTCTGTAAAGAGACTTTGCTGTTTAGTGTTTCCATAGTAATTTTGGTGTTTGCAGGGCCATAAGTCAAATACCCTTCATCACTATCATAACTATCAGATAGATGAGTACAGCTGCAGCTGCATATTATGGGTAAATTGTGTCCTGGTTTATCTTTGAATCCCTGGCTTTATCTGTCAGGAAGCATTGTGTGGTTTGGTCTTGCTCTGTATCCTTGACACAGTTTCCTGTTTGTTAATGAGGAGATCGTATTTCTATGCAGGTATTAGAGAGCTCTGAAGTGAAGAAAGAGCATAAAAAGCTGATAATAAGGATATGAAATTCTCTGATGACGAAAAGAGGAGAAAGATAGAATCTTGTGCTAGTAAAGCATGTAGATAGAAAGTTAATGAGACCGGATTTTTTTTTTTTACTGAGTCAGTGTCCTTAATTTCTCTGTCTGCTCTTTTCTTCCTTTTTATTATATTCTATTTCAAGATTGCGGTAAGTTTTGTGTGTCTTTGATTTTCCATTTTCCTCTGTGCTAACCGCTCTTACCTCTCCTTTCCTTCTACCACTATTAACATGTGCTGCTCTTACCCTTTGAAAGGTTTGTTTCAAGCTTGCCGTGGTCTTGACTTCCTTTAATCTCCAATTATGAAGTTGTTTCCTCCTCAAACATTAAGAAGTGTCAAACAGCTGCCGCAGACAGGAAGATATTATCTAATAAACCTCATTCACCTTTGACCTCTGACTCCAGTGGTGCTTTGAAAATTTACCTCTGATATATCCCATTCAGCACTTAACACTGACACCTTGTTAGTGCTGAGTTGCTCTAACAAAATGGCAAAATGTCTTGTGGCCTTTATGTTGTACAACCAGTGTCTCAAGAAACCACTAGGGGGCAACATAACTGTTGTGACAGCAAAAGCAGCATCATTTAAATATTAAACGTGCATTGCTTACACACAAACATCTACCCATGCATTTGCTAATTAGTATGTGTTTGTGTCTGTGTTCTGGAAGGGTTTCTTTGAGGAAGAGGAGAGCAAGGAGTTCATCTATAAAGAGCCGAAGCTGACGGGGTTGTCGGAAATCTCCCAGAGATTACTTAAACTCTACTCAGACAAGTTTGGAGCCGATAACGTCAAGATGATTCAGGACTCCAATAAGGTAACTAATATTAGAGAATTCTGTCTTGTTTCAAAGAGTTTTGGTCTTTGTCTAGCAGTTGCTAACTTCACATTTTATTCCTTGCTTAACATTTTGTGACAAAAGGTAAATCCCAAAGACCTGGATCCCAAGTTTGCCTACATTCAGGTGACATACGTGGTGCCCTATTTTGACGAGAAGGAGCAACAGGAAAAAAGGACAGATTTTGAGAGACATCACAACATCAACCGCTTTGTGTTTGAGACGCCGTTCACTCTGTCAGGGAAGAAACACGGAGATGTGGAGGAGCAGTGCAAGAGACGCACCATATTGACAAGTGAGTATTTGTTTATTTGCTTCTGTGACTGGATAACTGTCACACTGTATGTCCCGGGTATACAGTATGGAAACACTTCCCCCTATAAACAAACAAGATGTACACCGTCTGCTAATACAATTTCAGTTTATACAGCAGACTGTCATTTCTCTCTCCTCAGCGAGTTCCAGCTTCCCCTACCTGAAGAAGCGCATCCAGGTGGTGGAGCAGCAGAGCACAGAAATGAACCCCATTGAGGTAGCCATAGATGAGATGTCACGTAAAGTCTCTGAGCTCAACCAGCTCTGCAACATGGAGGAAGTGGACATGATCCGGCTGCAGCTGAAACTGCAGGGCAGTGTCAGCGTCAAGGTGTGGATTCCTTTGGCATTAAGACACACTTATTTGAATTTTGGTGCTTTGTTTTGTCTCACCTGATCTTCCTCCTTCCAGGTGAATGCAGGGCCTATGGCTTATGCCAGGGCATTTTTAGAAGAGAAGAATGCCAAGAAATACCCAGACAACCAGGTCAAACTGCTCAAGGAGATCTTCAGGTAGGATTTTACTATATAGTACCTTTAAGTGTGGCAATTTTTATTCCTAGCATAAAAAGTCTGAAATGTGAGCATTTAACATCAAAGCCAATCACTCAGTCTGTATGGAGCTTAATTAGGGCAAATGTTTGATACAAGGGAATTCCATACATTACTGTATAATAAGACTAAATAAATAGTATGCCTATGGTATACATGCAGTTTGTAGTTCCCAAGTTCTACAAATAGGAAATTGTATGCATATGGTACAACATTTTACAAAATGTGAACATAGATCATTACAAAAAAAACAACCAAAATATCAAAAATATAAATCCATACCGAAAATATGCTGCACTTACAGTTTTTGATGACAAACTAGTCTCGTTTTTATGGCACTTGAACACTTATTTTTAAGTCACTTTGGACAAAAGCATTAAATATGTGTAAATAAAAGGATAGGAAATGTTTAAAAAAAACCCCAAAAAAAACAATGATTTTTGGTCTTCTTTTACCTTAGTATTTGGTTATAAATGCAACAATGAAAAAGTAACACTGTGACAGTGTTCAATGCTCACACCCATCAGGCAATCATGTTTATGTTTAATCACTGGCAAGATGTGTTAGAGCGTAATAGTTTTTTACAATATTACTCGTTGAAAGAAAATCCTAATTACTCCCAGTGAATAAAGGTCAAGTTGAATGGTGTAATTCGCAGCACCGATAATCAATCAAGCAACTTCATTTGCCCCATGCAGGCAGTTTGCAGAAGCCTGTGGTCAGGCGCTGGATGTCAATGAACGTCTGATCAAGGAGGACCAGCTGGAGTACCAGGAGGAGATGAGAGCTCACTACCGGGACATGCTGACTGAGCTGTCTGGCATCATGAATGAACAGGTCTCACAAAGCAATGACCAATGAGTGTTGAGACTCACGTTTTTTCCCACACTGTTGCCATTTTTCACTGTTTCTTTACATGGCATAATAACAACATCTCATGTGCATTTTGCATTTTCTTACATATTAGTTTCGGTTATGAATTATTTTACTTCTTCACCTCTTTTCCAACTTGTCCTTTAATTGCAGCTGCAAAAAAGTGTTCTTGCCTCCAGTACCTCCTCTCTCTCTAACAGCTCTCTTTCTGCTCTTTCGAAAACTGGTATGTCATGTCATCAAATTCCCTCATGAAAGACATTATCTGTCACCTTGCTGCCTGCTTTCCCTGCTTCACCTTTCTGCCTATACATAAGCCTAACCCAGTCAATCCAAGAGCCAAACTGTTAGTCTTGATACTGTTCAGCATCTGAATTTTCCTATTCCAATGCCAGCTTTTTTATTCTTGCTCTTGTCCAGATTCCTCACACAAGACAACCAGGAACGGAACGGCACAGCGCCTACTGAATGGCCAGTAGACTCACAGGAAATTCTTTCTTGCCAGGGAGGACATTTTTTTTCTCCCATAAATGGCTTTGGAGTGCCAGTTTGAGCCTCAAAGCAGCTCTTTTGCTTGTTTCTGACTGTAGTTGCTTCCTGCTGCAGCTAGCAGCAGACTAGTGGAACTGTGACTGATGGCAAGTGTAGAGAAAACAAGGGAAGAAGTGTGTAGACTGTGGTCGTGGTAGTCTGTAGTCCTGTCGTTGAACGTTGACTATCTGCAGTAGAGGCCAGGCTGCTGGACTGTTAGCTACTGTTTGTTTTGGTTTTAGAGACTCGATCCACGTGTAGTATGGATTCCCCCTGCCCTGCCAACTGATTCATCAGCTTACATACTGACACATACACACTCACAAACAAAAACATACGGTGCATATGTTCATACAACCCAGCACACAAACACACAACATGCGCCTTCTCTCCACAACCCCGTCCCTTTAGAGAACAGTGACCTTACTGAGCTTGAGGTGCGTTCAGCTCTACGTGTAATTCTATATCTGCGTCTTTCTGGTGCATTTTGACGACAATTTTTAAACTTTTTTTCTGTGGAATATCATTGTACTTCAAACTATCGGAAGAGATCTTGTAAGCTAGACTAATGTGAAAAGAAAAAAAAAGATTTGGGTTACAGATCTTAACGAACCAAGCATTTGAAGAGTTGAATGCACCTCTAGTTCCTGTTTGAATGTAGAGCAGCTCCACATTGCTACTTTGTATCCTTGCTAACATTCTGGAAATATCAGCTTGCCAATTTTCAAATGGAAACAAAAAAAAGATATGTTTTGTAACATTTTTATGATTGAAATTGCATTGTTACTGTTATTATTTCATGTACTGTTTTGAATTGTAAATAAGAAATATTAATATTTAAAATGTTTGAAATGTTTCTTTTTATAAAATATACAATATATAAATATTTGTTTAGCTGAATTAAAAAAAGAACAAAAACTAAAGTTTTATGTATAACATTGAAATAAAAATTTGTTAATGTCCAAAACTCATGACTGTATTTCATTAATAATTCCATCTGTGCTGTACTACTCCAGACTGTTCCTTGACATTTCTTCACCTGCAACATCGGTGTTGGACTTTGCACCTTATCTTCAGATCACATATCCTCTTACTATAGCTATAAGGAGACTACACTAGTTCATTGACACTTTCCCTTCTATATCTGTATCAGCCCAGGTTTCCAATCATGTTGAAGGAGTAAAATAGCTTTTTGAAATTAAACTGTGCTTTTGCTGCAGCTGTGTTCTCCAGCCCCTCATATCCTGTCTATTGACCAGGCCTGAAACCAGGCAGCAGCTAATTATGGGTAATTGTGAGGTCCTTCGCCTGCACAATAGATGGAAATGTATGAAACAGATATGTGTAATGAGCAAGCTCAGACTCAAACAATGAAAAAGAAAATCACTTTTTGCTTTGGTTCATGGTGAAGAAGATAATATACAATGGCTGTGTGAATTTTAAATTCATCAGCTTCTAATATAAACTGTATTGTTTCTCCCTCTAAACCACCATTTGTCACGTATGGAGCCATACCAGTGCAGTACAAGTAAATCCTCACCTCTTAGTTGTGCTCTTTATTGTCTGCGATCATATTTTCTTCGAGAAGTAAATGTCCCTCGATTTACTTAATATATTCAGAGATATTTTCCTTAAAAAAGGCCAGTCCAGAAGATGAAAAGACTCTGCTACTTCAAAGCAGCCACATGAAAGAGGTCAATGCTGTTTCTGAGCAGAAGAAAGCTGCCTGGCTGTAGGTCAACCTGCCATGTTATCTCCCCACCATATGTCACAAGCACGGTGCTGCTGTGTTTCTACCTTGAAATGTAAACATGTCAAACAGTCATTTTATAACTCAGGCACTGACTACTGTTGGAAATGGCCGACTCTGAAAGCAATAGTGCTTTGTTTTGGATCATTGATTTCTTTTTCATTCAGGGGAGGTTAGAAGAAAGTCAGTAGCCAAATGACTCTAAATCTGAGCAGTTCAGTTTAGATGTGATGGAGCCCAGAGGCTCTCATGCTGACTTCTCTGTCTGTCTGTTTCTGATTGTTTGTTGTGTTTGCCCTGCAGCTTTGTTTTCTTTGGTGCTTTGTGTTTTCATTTTGAGTCAGTGTTGCACTATAAGGACAATGGAAGAATGAACTTCCAGTATTTTGCTCGTGTGTAGGCATCTAAGATATTATCTTCAAGTAGAAATTAGTGAAGAGGATAATTCTGTTTTAATTGATAACTGGAAAACAATTGGATGAGTTTTTGCATCAACATCTGTACTCTCAATAAAAACTGATTTGCTGTTTGTTAAAGATCCCCTCCACACAGGTTTTAATACGTATAAAAAGACTCTGGATTGGATAATAATTAGTGTCTAATATGGTTTTTCCACAAAATTCCCTTGTTAGAAATTCTTAAAATTTAATCTTACTCTTTACCTCATTGAAAACTTCTGGCTCTATGAATATGCAAATATTGCTCATTTCAAAATTTGAATTTGTTTTTTTTGAAATTGAAATTTTTTCTCAAGTTTTCCTGGTCACTTCTGTGATTCGCATATTGGACCACGAATGGCTTCCAAACAAGTAGCAATGTCACAAATCATGCTAATACATTCGCTCCTTAAACTCAGATTTAAGGTGAACTCAGAGAAACTTTCTCCCTTCAGCAGATGAATGTGAAAACATCCTTCTAGTGTCAAACTCTGCACATACTGTAAGTCATTCTGCACAGTGAAGCTCAGATATCCATGTGAAATAAAAATAAGCAACACACATTGTTGAGTGAAGGGGAGTATTTTTTTGTGTAACTGCTATACCTAAAATGACTCTTGGTTGTATGTTGTTTTGTCTGGAGTATCAAAGTTCATGGTCTGTTTGCCTTTCTGTTACTGCAAAGGATAACATCTGTTGGTCCATTAGGTCTGTGTTCTTTTTGCGAAAAGAAACTCAAAAAGTGCGCTTATAATGACCAATGGCAAGTGAAATCATTCATATAAACATTCATTCATAATAAAAAATGAGAATACTATAAGTAACTGAAAGTGAAATGAAAAATGTAGCATATGCTCTGACATACAACGATTTTCCGTGGGATCCGGTGTCAGTATTTTCCCATAGTTAAGTATAATTAAAGGCCATGCAGAGAGAGAGCGACAGAGTGGTTGTTTACTTATTGATGCTAAGCCTGAAGTTGGGACGCTGCACATAAAAGCAGGTTAAGTGGCACTGAACACACAGCTGGTGGTAAAAGACAGCATGCAGTCCTCTGTCTCTCTGACTTGTCTGACTTCGTCTCGGCCTGACAAGACAGCTCGACACATTTATATCTCTGTCTCTTCACTCTCCCTCTGTGGTTGCACACCTGAGGCGCAGATTGAGTTTCACTGACCTCCTATCTCTTCCATAATAAACTCCTTTCCTTTCAGCCCACCAGTATTTCTCTCCATGTCAGTCTCATCTCTCCCACCCCCCCCCACCCCCTCCTCCCTCCCTGTAGCCTATTTTGTGAACCAGAAAGAGGGGGCTGATTGGGTTTCTCTCCTCTACAGACTGGCTTATGTGCACCTGTCTCCCTCACAGTGGCCTAGACTTTAGGAGGGTCAGGTTGCTTTGAGCCAGCAGCATTCAGTCCAGGTCACAGACGACAAGACCTGGTTACACCGTAGCTACAATATCTCAACTGTACAATATTTATTACTTTCTTCTATATTAGTGCACAGTATGAATTCAGTGTGAGTCACGTCAGCTAAGCTACAGGTGCGCTCAATGATTGTTTGGTCTATTCATAACGGGTTACAACCTGTGGCCACATGAACTCCATCGCAGCACCTGACCATACAGTCCCGACTGTGGAAGCCCCATTGAGTGTAATTATCTGTAATTTTCTCCTTTGTGTGCCCTCCGCCTGCATTTGATGTCCTTTGCAGTGATTCCTTCTCTTATTATTTATCAAACGCCTGCTTTGTTTTCATGTGTTTTCCTTTCCAAGGCTGTCTGTCATCATTGGGCTGACCTCCTGACCTCTTTCTTGATGAAGCAACATGCATATTTAGATCTTTAATAGGCTGAAAATAGAGGCCAACCAACCCACATGTCTCTCCGTCTCCATCTTATGAATGAAATGGATGAAACCTCATTGTACATGGGCTCCTGTTGTATACATAAACACATTTTATACAAATGTACCTTCTTTTTAATGATCTGCCCTATAAAAAAGATATCTTATCACATCTAGAACAGAGATAAATACTGAAAGGTAGCCTTTTTTATGTTCTGTCCTAGATTTATCTTCGCTGACAGATTTAATTAATATTTTAGAGGGAGGATATTGTAATCCCAAAAGAGACATGTGCATTACAAGAGGGAGTATGAGGTGCCAAAACAAATCTGATCACTCCCATCTTTTCTTGGGCTAAAACATGAAGTTGTTACACTTGTTGTGGGGCAAGAAAGCTGTCAAAACCTCATAGCTATTTCTGATCATGCAGGTTTAGTAGGTCTCTTGCCATTCAAGCTCTGGCGCAGTGCACATTTCATTTCCGGCCCCTGCTTAGTTTTCCTGAAACTGGACGCCGGGGCTGATTAATAAAACATCCTTTGTGTGCTGCTGGCTGATCACCGGAGCCCTTTCAGCTGTATAAGTGGTGAAAGGCGACATAATCTCCCCAGAACAAGATCTGGACTGAGATTGAGAGCCACAAACAACACAGACAGACACACGGCAGAGGGACCTCAAAAAGACCCTGGACCAACATGTTAAAACCCGAGCAGCACGGTGAGCTCCTGCTACACGACTCCCCGCCAGTCTTCGGGAAGCCGTGGTACTGGCAGCGCAGCAGCAGCACCATGGAGAGCACCCGCAGCCTGGCGCAGGTCATCATGGAGATGCGCGACGAAATCAAGAAGCTGGAGGCGGAGAACCGCGAGCTGCGGGGAGACTACGGTCGGCGGTCATTTGGGGCCATGCCAGGGGAAGCAAGCACGGTGTCTTCAGGACCAGAGCAGCGAGCGGGAATGGAGGAAAACCCTTATGTGAACCTGAGACGAAATGCGTCTGCGCCGGTCCTGGAGCTGGAGGGACAATATAAGGGTAAGAGGAAAGGTGGTTGCGTTCAAGTCTGTGGTTCTACTACTTCGTTGGACATCTAAAGTTATAAGACACATAAATACAGCACCTGAAAAAGAGATTTAATGCATAATGTCTGCTGTAAAGTAAGATGGTTGTAAAAAAGTAAACATATTTAACCAAACTCATGTATTCTTCATTTCATTTCCCACTACACTAAAACCATGAGTAAACGAATGAAGAATTTCATGAAGTTATAGGGAGGAACACAAGAGATACTTAAAAAAAGATACTTTGACTTTTAGTGTTTAGTGTAGATTAAGCTCAAAAACCACTGGATCCTGTATTTCCCATAATGCAACTCAATAGATTATTTTGTTAGACCACTCCCTGCCAGGTGAATGTCCACTCTTTTAAATTTCTTTAACATACTCAGTTTGTAACGCAGGCATTCTGTTCAAAATTTGAAGTCTCAAGCCTGTTTTCACAGGTAAAGTTAACTGAGCTTCATGAGTAAAATTAGTGGAGTGACCCTTTAATTGACCCTTTTGACATTGTATTTTGATAGAAATTCACTTCTTATTCACAGAAATGAGTTTTCGCCTTTGAGTTTTCTCTCTGTTTCTATTCAATAATCCATCACAATGTGTCATGTTACTGTCATTTCACAGAGAACACTGTCATGACTGTCCGAAGGTACTCCATAAGCTCCAACCTGTCTGGGGTGACCATGAAAGAGGGAATGACTGACAGGGTGCGGCAGAGTGACTCTGGATGGGGAAGACTACAAGAGGAAATCCAGCATGGGAATGGCATCTTTGCTAACTCCGCCAGAGGAGAAGTGGGAAAAGTTACCAACAGGCATTCCCTGCAGGAATACGTACACAAAAACAGGTACAGACAGGCCTATCACGTACTTTTGATATATAAACATTGTTAATGTTAGGCTTGACCTTTGAGCTTTGAGGTTATAATGCTCTTCTGGTTTATTTGACCCTCCAGGGCCAAGGTAAAAACTGTCACATTCCTTCTACCTGTGGATGACATTTACACCAACCGGCCAGTTCTCACCAAGCCCCAGGAGGAGCCTAAAATCACTGAGTTGGCTTCCATCACTGAAACTGATTCTTGAGAGAAGCAGCGGAAGGACTTTTAAAGACTTTGGATGTGGCCACGGGACAAAATGTAGACACGAATTGAGCCTCTTGTGACCTGAAACAGGTTAGCCTCTTCATCTAGGTCAATGTAGATTGGTGCTCTTACTGAGTGAGCCAGCAGACCGATTTTATCACACCTGACCACACAAACAGAAGACTCTGGTTACAGGTGTTGTTTTCATCTAGCCATGGCAATCCAGGCCCCTGGTCAACGGTGATGAGACACGGGCCCCTCTGCAGCGAGGATCAGATGTCTGGACTCTTCTCTCAACCCAGGCTGTTGTTTTGGAGTGAGACACACACCTGCAGGTGACGGCCCTTTTACGGACCATTGTGGTCACTGATTCTGGCCTCGTGAGCAACACCAGACTCATTATTTATTCATCCTTGTTCATTTTCTCATTGTAAACTGAAATGCGGCCTGCGTGTGTGTTTAAACACATGACCTGTTTCTTGACAGTATTCCCAAAGAGTGTATTTTTTTAATCTGAATCATTTGCTTTCATGTATGGAAGGCTCCTTATAAATAAACCAGTGTTTGAATATTAAAGTAAAGCACCTTTAACAGTCATTGTAAGGTATTACCTGTGACATATGCAGTGTTTATGAACTGTTTTGACAAATCTTAAGATCCTCATTTATTTTTATCATTATATTGTACTGTTGTCCTCATTGTGGGGAGGTTTTCATAAAATAAAAAAAAAAACAAGAATAATACAGTGGTATGACATTAAAGTGTTGATAATACAGCTGCATTTTCCAACTAGTAAAAAGCAGCACTAATAAAAAGTTGTCTTTTGAAGTTCACATTTGCTGAATTAATGCATTTCCCAGTGTTTTTGTATTAGCTTGCACACCAAGGAAGGCATCAGCCAAATTGTTGCTTATGCTAGCAAATTAACTTCAAAAGACTGCTTTTTACCCTGAGTGCAAACCAGTTTACCTTTAACTGGATGTTGCAGATTTTTCTGGTTTAAATGGAACAGGTACACAAGGGTGAGTATTGTGATCCTTCACTTCTTAACTGAATCAGATTACATTGCTAGTTAGTAAACTCATAGGATTTATTTGTAGCAAATCACTGACACATTTATTATTTAGTAACAGATACAAGCTAAACATATACTGTCAACTTTATAACATAACATTTGATCTGTGACATTGAAAGTATCACACATTAACACAAAGGAGACATTTAGTCTGCACTATACTCACAATGCAGAGAATGCTGCTGGCTAATCTAACACAGTTTTTTCAATGGATGTTGTTCAGCAGCAAAGCCACTTAAATACATGGCACCTTGGTTGATAAATCATTTATCTATCCTATTCCCAGCTCACAAGACAACACAGAACCTGGTTCGGGTGTGTTTGTTATGATAGTTGGTTTCCATAGCAGCAGTAATTGAGTGTTGTTCCTCAGTGTCCACGTGGCTGTCGATGTGTATTCTATTGACATTTTTCTTTCTGTTTTTGACCTCAGTTTGGCCAAATTCATCGGTATCTTTTAACTGGTCCAGAGATCCATCCTCTAACTGATCATCTGTGTGCAGGCTTCCGTAGCTCTCTGAGTCCCGGGGCTTGATAGCTGGGCAGGTCTGGGGATCAGACATATGTGATGTCGGTGGGGGTTCACTCAGGCTGTCTCCATATTTCATAGGGATCAAGCAAAGGTCATCCCTGTGCTGCCGCTGAACAGCTACGTCAGAGTAAGAGAGGGAAAGAGAACAATCATGTAGTGCTGATAAAAACCGCACAACATTGCCAATTGAATGTCCATGTTCTCAAGTTTAAGGACAAAGAGTAAGTCATTAGAAACAGAATTAGAGGGATTTGTCAGACAGCAAACACACCTGGTCTTTGGATTCCAGCCTCTAAATCTGAGAGACCCATGATCTGCTGCTCGCTGACCCCCAGGTTCCTTTCAAGAAAGTAAGTGGTCATCCTGCCCTTCCCCTTCACCTCGATCTCACCTCGCTTCTGGATAACAAAGCCTTTATTCTTCAGAGCACTGAGAAACATGGACAACAGAGGATGTGGAGATAAAAGGGGTTAACAAGTAAGACAGCATCACAGGGTTCACAGGATATGTCCGAATGTGTGTGTGAATTCATTTGTTTTCATGCATAAATGTGTCTGTCCTCACTCATAGACGGTCGGGCTCAGATGGATCTTGTCGGGGAGGCCGTGACTCTCCATACGAGAGGCAGTGTTGACGGTGTCTCCAAACAGACAGTAGCGAGGCATCTTCTCTCCAACTACACCTGCCAGTACGGGACCACTGTGGAGACCCACACGGATCTAAATGCAACAAGCCATATAACAGATGCTGTATAAGAAAGAAATCCATGTAAATAAACTTATAAAAACATGTATTAAATTTGCCTCAGTCTTTTACACCGAAAAAAATCAACACACACACTACCGGTCCAAAGTTGTTGTTTTTTCCAGTTTTTATTGAAATTTAAATGGTACAAAAGTAAGAGCTAAACTATCAGAGGCAAAAAAAAAAAAAACTTCAGAGTTTAAAAAAGGTGTCCAGCTCTTTTGCTGGATCCAGAGTTGGCAACTTGCACACTCCACAGCATTTTACAGAGCCATGCAATACCCTGTGGTCTACGCCTAGTTGGTCAGGGGTTCATCCTACAGCAAGATAATGATCCACAACATACTTCCAGACTGTGTCTGAACTAACTGAGGATGAACTGGACAGACGGGTGAAAGCAAAGCAACCTGAAAATGCAGTACATTTGTGGGAACTTCTGCAACAGTGTTGGGAAGAACTTTCCGAACAATATTTGACTTCATTTGTACAAACTGTGTGTTTGGCTGTTATATCTACAAAAAGTAGCTACTTTGATGAGTTAAAAATTTGGATTATATTTTGCTAAACAAAGACATTTCATAATTTCTTTTTTTTTTTATCTACAATTGTTTATTTGTGCTATGCTTTAATTTCAATATTGAGACATTAAACTACGTAAATTTAAAAAATTTAGGTGTTTTAAAATTTTTTGACTGGAAGTATATATTTCAGCAATGTAGTGAAAGCACTCCAGTACCTGAATGGGCCCTCCTGTCACAGGGTTAATCACCTCTCTGGCAGCCAAAATCATACCGAGGGCAAAGTTGGCGACCCTCTCAGCATGGCTAGAGACAGGTATGGGAACCCCACCTACCACCATGTAGGCATCCCCTATGGTCTCAACCTGGGAAACAAATACATTTGAGGTCTCCCACTATACCGGGGATTGCCAAGTTTAGTCAGATCAAATGATTCAAAAAATAAATTTTTTCCATCTGTAACTGAGATAAAAAACAAATTTACAAATATTTGTTCCTGTAACATGAAAAGGGTCAAATCTGTTGTGTGTACCTTGTAAACATTATGCACAGTTGTGAGTCGGTCAAATCGGAGGTACATGGAGTTAAGCATGAGGACGATTTGGATGGGTTCACACATGGAACAGATATTAGTGAAGGTCACCACATCACTGAACAGTATGGTGCACTCTTTGAATTCTCCTATAGGATACACAAACACATAGACACACAGAAGTTATATTAGATAGAGTTATAAACATGAACACTCTGATTATTCAATATTAAGGCTTTGCATTCCATTAACCTGCTTCTACTGTCTTGCCCTCTTTCAGCTGATTGGCTACATGCTTGGGCAACATGGCGTACAGCAAGTTCTCTGTCTTTCTCCTCTCCTCCTCCAGGTGTTGAGACAGGAGGCGGAGCTCCTCCTTCTTCCTCTCCAACTGATTGGACAACTCGATTTCGGCCAGTCGCTGCTGATTAAGCAGGATGAGGTCGCGGGTGACGTCATGGGGGGCGATGTCAGAAATGTGCATGTCTCGCTCCTCCAGCTCCTGAAGGCTTCTTAGCAGAGGAGATGCTTGATAGAGCATACAGTCGAGAGAGGGCATCCAGATCATCTGACCTACGAGGAGAAAACATGAATAGTGTTTCCATCTGGTTAAGGTAGACAGTATATAGAGTCAGATTTTTTTTGTCCTCTACCTCTTAACTGCAGCATGGGTCTGTTGTTCCACACCTCAGGCATCATGTCCCTGATTGTCTGCAGCACAAAGTGGCTGTTGATGAACTTCCTGATGCTCGAGATGGTGAAGGTGACCTCAGGATGCACAATGCTGAAGTACTGGTTCAGGTGGATGCTCATATTCTGGAGCCCAGGGACGATCCTCTGGAGATTTACCCCGGCCTGGTGCACCACCAGCTGCCTCAGACACCACCAGGATCACTCCAGTTAATTTGACTGAATTATTTTCCAGACATGCAAAACCCTGCTAATACATTGTATTTTTAAGTTAAATTTGGTCTTTTGTACCTGCTCATCGAAGACTATATGGAATGGGAAAGCTTGGCAGAAAGTCTTCAGATCAATGTTAAGGGTCATAGGATACACTGGCTCAAAACCCCTCAACAGTTTTCCTGGGTGGTGAAACAAACAGTGGAAAGACACACATGTAAAGGTTTTTTTTTTTTGCTTTTGGCTGTCATGGGTACAAAGCACAAAACATTCCAGTTATGGTGTGTGATGTAGCATCTGACTACTGCCTGAACCTGTTGCTCCAAGGGTTGTGTGTGTGTGTCTGAACTGTACCTTTCCCGAGGCGGACCAGCCCTCTAATTGTCTCCCAGTGACTCCTGCACATGGAGAAACTGACACTGGATCTCTTTTGATGGAGGGGCTGAGGACACGGAGAGGAAAGAGTCAGAATTTGTTTACTGGCATGGTTTATTTTTCCCCACAGATTGCTCACAGAGAAAGAAGACACTACAATCAAGTACACATATAGCCTTTATAGAGTAGCTTTACAGGATAATGTTTGCTTTTTTACATCAACACCCTGTCTCACAGATTATTAATCTAACCTCTTTAATCCAGATCATAGCATTGTGTCTGTTAGCCAAAGTTTGGATGGATTGGGTCCTCGGAAAAGCCCCAGTTTTACTGCTGGACTTGGCTTCAGTAGCTGGCCACTGAGTTACCAAGAAAACCACATGCTCTTTCTTCCCAGTTCTTTCCAGTTCCTCCAGCTGGTTGACAATTTCCATTGTTATCTCACTGTTGAAAAAGTCTTTAGCAACAGCTTCAATAATACCTGCAGGAGACAGTGTTGTTACTTGACTCAGTTGGCATATGTATGATAATAGTGCAAGAACAGATGTTTTACTAGATGTTTGTAGTACCGGGAACAATGTGGCAGAGCCCTCTGCGGTCTGAGTAATAGTGGAGAAGCATTGTACCATCAGGGTTCCTCTCCACCCGAAATGATGGCGCATTCATTTCCTGCGGGAATCAAACAATCAGCAATACAGATTTTTTCTACTCGTTGCAACAACAATACATTCAAAACAAGAGACATATAGACAGAAAGCAGACATGGGAGCAGGCACCTTGTAGGAGAGGGCGAGGTAGCTGTGAAGTGCATCTAAATTCTCAGTGAATTCAAATAAATTTCCTCCAAGAGTCCGGAGCATGTGGTCATAGCCTGAGCGTTTGCAAAACTCGAAAAAATATTCTCCGAACTGCCTCAAGACAACTTCTGGCTTCACTCCTGCCAAAAAACAAGAGCAGCATAACCACCGAATATACAGTAATGAATTCATTTGGAAAATTGTTATTTTTATATTGGTTTCCAATTTTAAAAAGTACATTTTGAAATAGTATTCAAATAGGTCAGGATTTACCCAGCAGCTTGCAGGCTTCTGCTACTAACTGCATGGTGATTTCATCTTTATAGCTTTCATATGTCAAGAACGTGTCCTGGACCCCAGCTTCATCCCTGTACATGACGATGATGATTATTATTTTGGGAAAAGAGGTGTTCTAAGCAGAAAAACAGCAAAACTGGCGTAGAAATGCTGTTTTGTTGATTTAGATGTTTAATTATTTACCAATTCTTACTCAAAGTAACCCGCAGTGATTTTTTCTTGATCAAGTCTAAAAAAAAACAGTCGATAAAAGAAATTTCTCTTACCTGAGCTTGAGCCACGTCTCCTCGCCAAACTTTTCAACTACCAGCGATTTCAAACAGGTGTTAATAAATCCATACTGTCAGGAAATAAAAGGGAAGCTTTCAAACAGGGTGGTGTTGAATTCTGGTGAAATGTTACCATTTATAATACAAACAAAAATTCTGTAAAAGCAGCATACCATATCTCCCAGTATCTCCACCAGACACTTTCCCCGTCAGGGCATCTAAGTCATATCGCTCTTTCTGCGCAGCAAATAAACCCTCACTGACTGTAAGAAAAGTATGAAAGCTTCACAGAACAGTCACAGTCTCTGGGACCAACACAACCTGGGACACATGGAGACAAACAGTCCAGAGCTGACGGAGCTGTCCAGTCCAGTCTGGTGCTGAAATCAATGATTTGCCCTGCAGTGTTGGCGGGAGACGCGCTCATTTCATCTGCAGCTCATGGTGCTGTATAAGGACAGGCCTGACAAATACTGTGCCGCTTGAGTACAGATTGATATACAGAAAAGTCATGGTTAACTTATTCCTCAGTAGCAGCTTCACTAGAGCATCTTTTAAAATTTTTTACTTGACTGTTAGGCCTGTAGTGTTTTTTATTTGCATAATTTAAAATATTACTTTACTGACGCATATTCTCGCCGAGCATATGGACTGAAAGGAATCTATAATGTTTTATTAATGTATTGTTTATTTATATTTATGTGAAATCAGAATTTTTAACCCTCATCCTACCAATATATTTAACATACAAGGACTAACGACTGGGGACCCCAAGTATAAACTACTGTAAGTAACAATCGTCAGAGCAAAATGTTAACTTATTTCTTCTCAAGACATTATTAGTTATGCAATTAATGTCACCTGGAAAAAAACTGATTATTGTTTCAGGAAAGTTATAGTTAATTTGCATATTGTGTAAAAGGAAAATATAAACTTTTCTTTAATACATATTGCAGCTTTTATCCCAAGTACAATCTTTCCACAAAGCCTTCAAAATGACTGACAGAGCCCCTTCCCACCCAAAGTCTGTGATACTTTAAATTAGGAGCCATGGCAAACATGAAATCAGTAAATAGTTCCATCTATTTAAACTGCAGAGGCAGAATTGGGTGCTTTTGACTTTTGTCCCCCAGGACCTCAAAACACTGATATTTTTTTTTTTTTTTTTTTTTAAAAAAGCACCAATAAAAACAGAAACAGAAAACAATGATATGAAGTCATTATGAACAAATTGATTGACAAAGTCATGAAAAATTGGAATGATAGAGTAAAGAACCTGTGACATAGGACAAATATAGCTCTGGGGTCTGCAGGTACCCAAGTCAGTAGGATTAACAAGACCGTTAGGACAGGCTTAGGACAAATAAGATAAACAGGGTTGTTAGGATAATACTAAGATAGATAAATCATTAAGATAAATCTGACACTCAGCATTTAACAAAGAAAAAGTATAGTATACTTTACATTAATAACAATTCATCAAATATGTCATAAGAACAAGTAAAAAAGTAACATATCAGAGGAATCAAAAGAGATCAGACATGATTAAAAGCAGAGTAAACAGTTAAAGTTATTCCTCTGATTTGGTTCAAAGTACTGACTTGGATTACTGTTTACTTGCATGTAAATACTTTTTTGTTTAAAATGATGTGATAAGGCCAAATACAGTCTGAAGATTTGAGTGGTTACACAGTTATTGAGAATTTATTTTCAGGTCGTTGTAATCTTATTGAAGTCTGATGTCTGCTGATGTCATGGCGGTGGTCCGTGGCTCCAGCATCAAAAGCAGATAAGACACGTATGACAAAGAAGAGCAGCTCAAACACAACCCAGCAGGGTACAGGTAGAAGGGAACACTGGATCATGGGAATATCTTCAAAAATGAAACCCACTACTGTGTTTTAAGGCTGGTTGCCAGTGCAATATATGATCCATTTATTCAGAAACACGGGAATACTGTAGTAATATGCAAACATACATTTTTTTTTATTCTGAGAAAAATACACCCAAAAATATCATGATTGTCAAAAAGTAACAAAATCGTCCTAGAAATAATTGTAAACTTCTAAAAATATTATGATCATAACACTCCACATGTGCACACACGTATTAACAGTCTGCAACATCAGGGGGGATACAGTTGTTTTATCCAAATGCAGTAGAATATATATATATATCTATATATTTTTAGGTCCTTCAGCATATCATTAGGTTAATCAAACTGCAGAAATATGTATCAAACTACTTCATTGCCGTCATTTTTCTTTACACTACAATGCCTTATAGAAGTTGAGAATCTGTACATATCACCAAACAGCCCATTAATGGCTTTGCACCATTAATGCTTTTTTTCTCCCGAGGAAACCACAAATTTTGTTTAATTTTCTGGTATTTATCTTTGTGCAATACAATTTTTTTCCATGCCTGGAAAACTACATGAAAAACTAAAATATCTGGCTTTCCCAGTGCTCTTCAGTTACACAGACTTTTACGCCCTCTGCTGGTAGAAAATGTAAACATCAGTAAAAAACAAAACAAAACAACAACAAAAAACATGCACCATGAACAAAAAGTAAAGTTACTTTTGTATATCAAGCCTCCTCTTTCTTTGAACCATTCTGAATATTCATCTGACATGAAGGTGACAGGGAGCAAAGAGATCAGATAATTTACTTTGTTTTGATAAAATGCACTTAAGTGACTGGTAGATAGGAAATTATTTTTGTTTCAAAATGTACAATCTTACGAGATGTGTTAGTGTTCCTGATACAATAAAAAAAACTGAAGGAACTCAAGGTGTCAAAAATCATAGTAGTCTGCCAAGTTCCTGCAGTGTTTATCAGTCAGTGGCTGTGCTGATGTTGAAATGATGGCCATAGGTAGGTAGTAGGCAGCAACAAGCTTAATGTTACTTGCTGTGTGAGTTTCAGGTCCGTAATGAAGTCTGCAGAGCTTTCATATCCCTCAGCAGCCTCAGATTCCTCTTGCTTCTTTCTCCTGGTTTAAGTTTGAGTGCTCCAGAAGCGCGACCTCTAGTGGACACTGTTGTAGTCACTCTCACCTCATTCCTACTGCCCCGCCTCGTACTTGCTTCCTTTCTTAACTTCTTTATCTAGAAGAGAGACAGGAAAACGTAAAGAACAGGAGTCACAAAAGCAAACATTTTTCCTTTTGGACTTTGTTTGCTTTGTGTGTGAACTGAATTGTTTTTGTGTAAACACCAACCTGTGTTTTGTGTTTGTATAGCTTACTGATCTGCTCTCCTTTCCTCTCCATTTTCAGAAGCAGCCCCTCTTGCTCCCTCTGAAGCTCTTTTCTTTCCTGTTCAGTCACACTGTACTCCAACTGCCTCATCAGCTCATCCTGCTCTCTGCAACACACACACATACATACACGCAATAACTTTTCACACCATTTGTAAGATCTGTAACAAATCACTCCTAATCGAGCTCATATGATAACTGCACTCACATGCTCATAAGTCGGAGCTCCTCCTGTAGTGCCTGCAGAAGCTCTGATAGTTCCTCCCCACTGGTGGAGGAGGAAGAAGAGGAGCTGTCTGAATGTCTGCGGCTGCCTGTCTCAGAGCTGTTTGGGTTGTTCGAGAGGACACGGTTGTTGCAAAGGTGCGGCTGGTGTCGCTTCAGGAGAGACAGAACTGACTGGACGTTTGCTCTGACAGAGTGGCTGCAGCCTACTGACTGAAAGTCAGGAAGGAAAAGAGAAAGAGAGTCAAAAAGGCAGCCAGTGTGAGGAAAGTGCAGCATTAAAAACTACAATACATGATGAATTTGCAAAGGCATGTATGTTTGTACTACCGTTCCAGTAACAAAAGGTACATCTCTGAGGCTCAATCTGTAGTGTGGCTGTGTGTAGGACGACTGCTGGGGTGAAGATTTCTGGAAGGTCAACATGAACTATCATAAGATCTTCAAGAAAGTGCCACGCTTTTATTTCTGATTAATCTATTATACGTTTTGATTCAATGATTGATCATTTACTCTATAAACTGTTTAAAAACTATGATAAACACCCATCATAAGTTGCCAAAGCTTAAAATGATGGATTCCAATTGACTATTTGTTCTGAAAAACAACTATTAAACCAAAGTATTTACTATATAGTGAGAGAGAATACCACGTAAGAATTGCATTCTAGTTGAATCCATTTAACTTCCTGCTTTTCTATTTTGTGTTCAAACTTTAACTTAAAAAGAGGGAAAGGAACATTGCTAGTGTGCTTAAACAGAAGTAAAACCTCAAACATGTGAAGGTCTTTACCTTTGAATTACACTTCCTGTCTTTGGACTGTGTGCTGGACAGGCAGGGTGACACTGATCGCAGCAGGATCCGGTTGGCCTCCAAACCTGTCTGTAACTGAGGAACGCCGAGTGCACACACATTTCAATATATACATTTATTCATTTAGTATACAGTATGTAAAACAATAGACTATAGTTTCTTTTAAATACTGTAAGCAACATTGCAAGCTGACAATAGTGAGTACATGGATAAAATGGTAGCTAAAAACAAAATACACAATTCTGTTTACCTGGTTAGCTTTATCCTGGACCAGTTTTCTCTGGTACTCCTCCTCCTGTAGTTTCATCTCTAGCTCCTGAATCTTAACCTGGCACATTCACACACAGATTTATCATATGGAGACTGACTTTATGCTGTCTTTTGACAATATGCTCTTCCTTATGACAGAGAGAAGAGCATGGGACAGAGGCAGCTCAGTAGTTAAGGTTATTATGGGTTTTTACACTATTTCTCTACCTGACATTTGACCGTGTTCTTATGTGTACCTCAGCTTGGTTCTGTGTACGTGTCAGCCTGAGATACTCCTGCTCCAGTCGCTCCAGCTTCTCCAACTGGGCATGCTCTGACACTGTGCCAGGTTGTTGATCAGCTGACCTGACTGTCTCCATGGAAACCTTAAAGTGTAGGGAACAATTAATACAAATTTACTCACGTACATAGAGCTGCAACGATAAGTTGATTGATGGATTAGTCAGTTGTCAGAAATGAATCAGCAACTATTTTGATAATCGAACAATCGTTTTAGTCATTAAAAAAAAAAAAATCAAGCAAAAATGACAAATATTTGCTGATTGCAGCTTCTCAAATGTGAGGATTTGATGCTTTTCTGTGTCATACATGACAGTAATCTGAATATCTTTAGATTTTGTTGCTCAGACAAAACAGGACATTTTCAAGATGTCAGTCTGAGCTCTAAGAAACTGGCTTTTTTCACTCTTTTCTGAAATTTTATAGATGAAACGATTAATAATCATTACAGTAATTGTTAGAAAATATTCAGCAATAGAAATAATCATTAGTTGCTGCCCCACATGCACACTAACAAGCCCTTTCCTCAACAACATTGCATTTATGCATGGGTATTTATGTGTATTTTATAGAAAGACCGAACACTGGGTTAACCTGCTGTTTGAGCAGACTCGTCCTGTCTGCCTTAGCATTGCGCAACATCCTCCTCATGTGATCCAACTGTCGCTCCAACTTCACACAGCGAGACTCTGCAGCCGCAAGGTGGGTGATCAACACTGTGGAGGAAAAAATAAAAGGACACCAACATGTAGGATAAAGATACGGAGAAAAAAATAACATGATGAAAGAAAATTGGAAAATATAACAACATAAGCTAAAAAGTTATGACATTATGTATCATTATATCCTATTCATATACTCACCTTGGTTGCAGTTGGACCCGTCACTTGTCTCTCTCCTTGTGTCTGTCTGATTATTTAAGACTCTCTGTGTCATTTTATCACTCTGTAAATGTGTGTGTGATGCATCTTTCCCCATACTGTGCAGACTGAGCTCTTCGCGTCCTTTCTCCAACTCCAACCTCCTAATCTTCTCCTGGAGGTTCCTCAAAGCAGATAAGATTGCTACACATGCACACACACAAGCATTATGAGTGAGAACTTAGTTAGACAAATGCAATAGATATGAGGATATACTGATAGATTTCAAACATATTTAGGACAGGGTTATAGTCGCAGTGTAATAAGATATGATTTAAAGGTCTGGATGGAAGAGTAAGTCAGTAGGATGGGAGCTTAGAGAGAATGATGTGGAAGAATGAATAGATGTCAATGCAGCTGGGACATTCAAGTAGTGTGGCATCATGTTGCACATGCTGTAACCATGGAGCGCTGAAACACCACAATACCTCAATGGAAACCACACACACACACACACACACACACACACACACACACACACACACACACACACACAGAAAGAGATACACAAATTGAAGTTACCTGCACTACTGGTCTCTGGAAAGGCCTTGCTGGGTGATGATGGGCGACATGAGTTATGTGTGCGTGTTTGGGGTGTGTGAAGCACAAGTGTGTTGATGAGAGGACGGTGTGCAGGGTATTCCTTATAAGATGGCAATGACAGGCTGTCAGATACAACTCCACTGGGTGGTGGATGGAGCTCCTGCAGAGGACCACAGTTAAATGTTGAACAGCACTCACAATATCTGATATTGTACGCATCAATATCTGCAATATTGATATCTAAATATCTATAATGTATCAGTATTGGAGATCTTGTAGTATAGAGAGCCACCTCACTACGAGCAATAACCAGGAAATGTAGTACAGAGAGTGGGATAAATATAAAATAAAACCTTAAATGCTGTAATTTAATCTAACAGAATGAATAGTTGTCCTGCTCCACTCAAACATAACATATTATGGTGAAAATTCAGTACAACTGTCTATCTGTGCAACATCAGCTGTTCTGAGTTTTAGCAACTGCTGCTAAGTAGCTCTCTGTGCAACCTCTGTGGCCAATACAAACAGCTTTTATTCTTCTTTTCAATTGAAATTTGGCAAAAATCTAGTAAATTACAGCTACCTTCTCCCGCGTAGCATCAACAGCAGATGTTTTTGACAGACTCTCCATTGAAATGCAGCCAATCCAGTCTATGTCGCTGGTGCTGAACCAGGGAGTAAAATATGCAAAGTGCGCTAATGTTAGCTTAAAGTAAAATTACAGCCAAGCCCTTTATTATTACGATTGACAGCTTGCTAGCTCCGCGCCGTTTCTACAGCTCCGACTGTGAAAAGAAAACATCACTTGACAAACCACACAATCCAGGGTTTCTACAGGGTTGGAGTGATATTTATTTCAGCTTGTCCCAGGAAACGCGGCGCCGTGTGCGCACGTAGACATCAGCAGTACCGGTGACCCTCTATGACTAAAACAAACGCATCGCATTCGCTTACCGGAAATGTAGTTCTCTCTCCGCGGAGATTCTATAGTGAAGAACGACAATGATTCAGAATAAAACTACAATAACTCTGAGCCACCTGTGAGGGGCGGGGAGAGGGTTTGCAAGACTTGCCGGGGTTTTTATGGTAAACACGCCAGTGCTGGGACTTCAATGCAAGTAATTAATGTTCCTTTCGCGTTGTTGCCTATATTAGCACACACAACAAATATGTATCTAACGTTTAATAGACGTATTAACTGAATTAGACCCATCCAATATGTAAACATAACTTAGTTCGTGTTAGCTAGCGCATGAATAACTTGCATACTCAACTCATGGGTTTCTAGCATAACGTAAAGTGAAAGCTAACTGTTAACTCACCATCCACGCAGTACGTTTATTTACCGCTCAGCTAACTTACATGTTACTGTTAACTTAGCTACTGCTTTACGAACGCGTTATTAGTTAGCTAACGCTGGCTATCACACAATATAACACAATGAATTGTAACGTTACGTGAAGTGTAATGTGCTGAGACCCTGATGTTATAAACATCAGTTGTTAGCTCTCTGTCAGAAGCTTTAAAAAGTTACAATAGTGCTTCAATAATGAGACATTTTTCATGTCCTCAAGTTAACTTTATTGTGCTTTCTGCAGCGGAGGCTTCTTGCTGACCACTTGTCAGGTGTCAACTGATCTCTCACTTACCTCCACCATCATGTCCTCGGAGAGCACCTTGTGAGTCTGTTTAAGTCATGACTGCTTAAAGAAATCTCAAACCAAATATTTTGTGATTGTGCTGGTTAGTTACAGCAGAGTCCTTGAAGTTTCCCAATGAATGAATAGTGTTGATATAGCCTATAGGTAATGTTTCAGGTTCAGAATAATCTAATGTATGAGTTGTATTTGATATGACAGTCATGTGTGCTGTTTCTGTTTCTAGGGATGATGAGGATACCTTTAAAATCCTGATTGCTACAGATGTTCACCTGGGTTACCTCGAGAAGGATGCCATCCGTGGCAATGACTCCTATAATACATTAGATGAGATCCTGAAATGTGCTAAGAAGAATCAGGTACATGCAAGTTTATAAATGTGTGAAAGTCACAGGGATGACTCCACATCAAATCTGATTCATGTGTATCTCTTTCTGCTCGAACGGACATCCCTAAATCTACCTGTCTTAAATGTCCTCTGTTATCTTTTTGCTTATTTGTCTGCTTATAGGTTGATTTCATCCTGCTGGGAGGTGATTTGTTCCACGAGAATAAACCAACACGGCGATGCCTCCACAACTGCATCACTATGCTAAGAAAATACTGCATGGGAGACGCGCCCATACACTTCAATATACTCAGTGACCAGACTGTTAACTTCAACACCACCCAGTCAGTCCCTCTCTGTCTATGTGGTCATTCTTTCCAAACACTGTTGCTGAATGAAGGTTTTACTAATGTTGTCATATATGTGTTGATGTGTTTAGGTTCCCATGGGTCAACTATCAGGATGAAAACCTGAACATCTCTATTCCTGTATTCAGCATTCATGGTAACCATGATGACCCAACTGGGGTGAGTTCCTTCCTAAATAAAATGAATTGTCAGACACGACACAAGATCTATACGTGCAAGTATGTGCATTTGTGTCAGTTTTGTTATTCCTGCATATTTGTTTGTTTCTATGTCATGATTACTTTCTTTTCCTCAAGGCTGAAGGTTTGTGTGCGTTGGATCTGCTAAGTGCCTCCGGTCTTGTCAATCACTTTGGTCACTCCCAGTCAGTGGAGAAGATAGAGATTAGCCCTATCCTCATGCAGAAAGGCAACACTAAACTGGCCTTATATGGTCTTGGTAAGTGTGTGTTTTGTTTGACATGGCGTTTGTTTTTCAGTCTAAGTTGTTTATGGATGGTTTGCTATATAGTATGTGTGCTGGTGCTTGTGTGTAGGTTCTATCCCTGATGAGCGTCTGTACAGGATGTTTGTCAATAACCAAGTGACCATGCTCCGTCCCAAAGAAGACCAAGATGAGTGGTTTAACCTCTTCACCATCCACCAGAACAGGTTAGTGCATCCATGCGTATATTTTTGGATATCCTAATCCATTAGGAAGACAGAGATTTACAGTTTAGTCATATAATAACAAATATCAAAGCATCCATACTGTATGTCTCTGTATCCCCGATAAAGTCTTTAGTCAGAATGCAGGATGTCTGTGGTGAGGGAAGTAATGGCAGTGTGTTTTAAGATAAATAGGTTGTCTGGCCATGCTTGTTCATAGGTTGACATGTTCTCCATACCTTTGATTTAGTAAACCTTTACTGTATTACTTCACAAAGTCAGCCCCAGTTAGTTATTTTAGGATATAAACAGCTATATTTTTGTCACAATACATCCTATTTTTTTTTTTTTATTGTTCTATGTTTTCTGTCTGTGGATTTTTTCCAGGAGTAAGCACGGTCCCACCAACTACATTCCTGAGCAGTTCCTGGATGAATTTCTTGACTTGGTGGTGTGGGGTCACGAGCATGAGTGTTTGATAGGACCAACCAGAAATGAACAGCGGCTCTTCTACGTGACACAGCCAGGCAGCTCTGTAGCCACATCCCTGTCCCCTGGAGAGGCTACCAAGAAGTACAGATACACACAATGGATGATGGACTAAACATTCTGATTGTGTTTTGAAGGGCTACAGTAGTCAAACCACTCTGTTCATGTGTTTCTAGGCACATTGGGCTGCTCAGGGTGAAGGGTCGTAAGATGAACATGCAAAAGATCCCCCTAAAGACGGTGCGTCAGTTCTTCATCCAAGATGTGGTGCTAGCTGACTATCAAGACCTCTTTACACCAGATACACCTCAGGTCACAAAGAAAGCGGAGAATTTATGCTATGCCAAGGTACTGTAATACCTGAATTAACCAACAAATGACCAGTGCCAATCTTATATCTATAATTCTTAAACTCATGTTCACACATCTGCAATCTTTCTCTTGCTCTCTTGCTCTGTAGGTCACTGAGATGCTAGAAGATGCTGAGAGAGAAAGACTGGGATGTCCACTCACCCCAGAGAAACCTCTAATTCGCATAAGGGTAAGATGGACTCAAAGCATGTGCACAAACACATTTTCACACCGGATTTTAAATCCATCATCATTTCATTACCCAGGTGGACTACAGTGGTGGTTTTGACGCATTCAACACTTCTCGCTTCAGTCAGAAGTTTGTGGACCGCGTGGCCAACCCAAAAGACATCGTTCACTTTGTCCGACGCCGAGAGCAAAAGGAGGACATAAAAGGTCTGACACAGACTAAATACACTGCTATGGACCCAAAGACCCAAAGACCAGCCTACTAATGTCTTGTAACAATTAATAGTTGTATTTTCACTTAATGTTTTGTCCATTTGATGTGTTTCATTCATTGTTTTTTTAAATTTTTTTAGACGAAGTCAATGTCGACTACAGCAAGCTGTTAAAACCCGCTGCAGCTGAGGGGCTGAGAGTGGAGGACTTGGTTAAACAGTACTTTGAGGCAGCCGAAAAGGTACTGTACACACACAAACTCACCTACTTACAAGATATTGTGGTATATTTGTTTTCATCCACTGTGATACTACTCATTCATTTGATTAAGTGTATATACACGTGCATGTCTTCACAGACAGTGCAGCTGTCCCTGCTGACCGAGCAGGGGATGGGGAAGGCCATTCAGGAGTTTGTAGACAAAGATGAGAAAGATGCCATTGAGGAGCTGATCACTTATCAGCTAGAGAAGACGCAGCGTCACCTCCAGGCCAGAGGAGTGACCACAGAGCAAGATATAGATACAGAGGTGAGGGGATGGGGCGTGCATGGGAAGTGTGGCAGATTTTGATGATGTCCTATGTCAACGTAAGAGTGCATATTTTATTATTTTCAGGTCCGGCTATTTAGAGACTCCAAAAAGAACACAACAGAGGAAGAGAATGAAATCAAAGAAGTAAGTAAGATGGATGCACACAGGCCTGGAATGTTTTTTGTCTGTTTAGCGTCTGACTGTGTGCGCTTCCTCTCTCACACAGGCATTCAACAGAGCCAAAGCTCATCGGCTGGAGCGTGGGGATGACCAGGACATATCTGATGAGCTTGCTGATGTTGCTATGGACTCTGACGAAGACTCAGTAATGTTCCCTCCACCCACAAGAGGCAGAGGGCGAGGAGGCAGGGGGCGGGGTGGCCGAGGAAGGGGGAGAGGTGGGTTATCATTTAATATTTCACAAAAGTGGAGTGAGGACAGAAGCACAGAGGTACACAGCAGTGAATACATGTTCCAATGGTTTATTCAAGTATGTAAGCTGTGACTTTGAACCTATACACCACTGAGTGCTTGAGTGGAAGATTATACTATGTGTAAGGGCTAAACAGCCCCCATCATATTGAAAGTGCATTTGAAATGGATCTTGTAATAGCCAGTATGAACAGGAGGAATGATTACAGCGAGGAAAGCCTCTTTCAGTGTTCATGTGGGCACCTGACTGTTGTTTTAAGACAGACTTGAAAAATTGTTACTCTATCCTTTAATGTGCTAGGCCTATAAGAGGTTAATCAATGGGTCGTCTAATAAATCTCTGATAGGAATTGGTTTTCTGTAACATTTACCAAAACAGGCATGGTAAGACTATAATATGGAATTCACAACCAATAGTGATAAATTTGGAGCTTCACTTGAAGCCAACAACATTGACACAGTCCAGTCGCTCTCTGCTTAAATTCCAACAGAGGGCAGTCATGACATTCCAGCCCTTGCTGCACACTCTGTTTTATCTGAGGCTTATCTGTGTTTAAAAAAGCAAACCTAAATCTATAATTTGTTATTTTTTGTGCCTTTTTTGGTGGATGAATTTTACCCAGGTAAAATGGCTACACAAAGATTTGCAGTTGCTTATTGCGGTTTGTGTGATCCTCAAACTGTCAAAACACCTAACTGAGGCTTTTTAAAAACAGCATAGACACCAGTAGGCCTGTCTAAAAGAAATTGATTTTGATCAATTATTAGCTAATTTAGTTGGACAGTAGATCAGACTAGAACTGGTTTAAAATCTTCCATTTCCGGGTCTGGCAGGGTTTGGCCTGATTATGCCAATTAGATATGTTCTAATTTTGATACTGCATATCAGATTAATTTGTGTGGTATTTAATGAGATTAAAATGAGCTTTGATGTGTGATCATATTGCTGACATTACATACAGGAGAACAAGGAGAATGTGTATATAAAGCTGGTTTGTTCTCGCTGCATCATAAATCTCTCTTGTAAGTTGTCCCACGATTGTCCAACTGTTATCAACTTTTCACCATCCAGGTGCAGCCGCCTCTGAACCAAAGCAATCTGGTCGGGGCCGCTCCCAGAAATCCTCAGCAACAACCCAAAGCAGGAGCATTATGCAAGGTAGGAGAGTGTGAGATATGTGTGTGAGTAAAGATCAGTAGACACACACTATGCTTCACAGAGAATACACAGAAATTTTATTGTGATTTATTAGTGTATGACTATGTCTCATACTTCATCTTTCATACTTCTTCAATCATTCCTTCATACTTCCTCTCAATCTTCTTTTTTCAGCATTTCAAGCGTCATCCCAGAGATCTTCTCGGACTGGAGCGACCACATCCTACGCAGCAGATGAGGTAATGCAAGCGACCACAGACTCACTTCCTTTTTTTAGTCTGTATGTGAGCTGTACTGTACCTTTCCCAATCTGGCTTTGTATCTTCATCCATCTTCAGATAACCATTGATGACTCAGATGAAGATATACCTGTAATGAAAGCTACTCGAGCCCCTCCAAGGTATGTTTGCCTCTGTCTACTGTCGGGCAGTCCAGTCTTTTAAGAGAGCACACAATCATCCCTCCCTGTCCATAGCTTCATATTTTAAAATTGTATGTATTATTTTACCCTGTTCTTTAACCTGTCTCCTACGCTTGCTTACCTCAGAACAGCGTCATCGTCTTCATCCTTCTCTAAGCACAGCTCTCAGAACCAGAGCCAGTCATCTAAAGGAGTTGCATTTGATGACAGTGATGATGATGATGATGAGGTAAAAAGAGATAAGAGAAAATTATATTGCATGTATATAGAGTGCTGGGGTGCATAGTGTGTGATTTCTTATTTTTTTCCATTGATGAAAAACTTGTTAAGTAGAATTACTATTTAACCATATGGTTCCCTGAGGAATTCAAACTGATCTGAATTCCTGACCTCTTTTAGCTATTACATCTGTAACAGAAATGTATACCCCTAAATTTAATTTCACATAATCTACTTGATTTTTGTCAGAAATAAACTGAGCTACACTCTGCTAATATCTGATTTTGACATATTTTCTCATAGTCAGTGTCTTAATCTCTTTTCCATCTCTATCTTCTTTCTGTGATCCAGGATAATCCGTTTAAAGGCCCCAGCTATCGTGCACGGAGATAACCATAACTGCATCCTTTCTGTAACACTTCTTCATTGTGTTGATTTTCCAAAAATAACTGTAAATGCTAATTGGCAAGTGAGCTGCAGTGGTGTTGTTCTGAAGGACTCCAAAATTTTCTCAGCACTCAGCTTTCATAACGTTGACATTAAATCTTTACAATGGTCAGCTACTGTAGCTTTGGGTAAAATCAGTCAGATCAATCTGTTTCTGTGCAAGAGCAAGGTTAAAAGATATGGGGGGTGGGGGCAAGGTGGTCGTTGCTTTCAGACAGGATTTACTGTACTGTTTGTTGTTTATAGTTTTCACAGCTAGCTGATACTGGAATTAAAAATGTTTTTTTCATATATACACAACTGTCTCTCTGTCTCTGAATTATGATCTGTATCCCTCTCAAAGGCGGGGGCTGCAAAGTCAGTAGTCAGAGCCTTGTGTATCACATAACTCACTGAACAGCTAATTTGCCTGTTATAGCAATTGCACAAAATCTTATCAGTTGATGCACCAGTGGAGCTGGATACTATGTGTTTAGACTTTCTATGCATCTGTGACGGGGACAGCCGTGGCCGGAGGCAGTATGTTTTGTTTGTCCATCCTATTCTCATGAATGGGAAAATCAACACAAGGAATATCTCAGGAACGCCTTGAGAGAATTTCCTCAAGTTTGGCACAAACATCCACTTGGAATCAAGGATGAACTTGAAATTTGAAGATGAAACTGAAATTTGGTGGTCAAAGTCATTTTGACCCCACAAAACGTATTTCCGAAATTCAAGAATCCATAAGCTAATTATGACAAAGTTTCTCAATCTCTAAGTGAAGACAGCATATTTCTCACTGGAAATTATTCACTGGAATCTTACATGTCAATATAGTGATAACTTCCATTTTGCCAAAAAATACACTTAATACCTTTTATTAAATTCCTTCAAAGCCTTCACTACAAATATTATGAGTCTGGGCAGACATGGATGTAAGCTGCAACTTGACTGATTGGCGGAGGCATACAAATGCAAGGCAGTATTTGTAGTTTTTTTGACGCTGTGGTGCTGCTCCACTGGTCTTGCAGCAAGAATCCGTCAAGATAGGAATGTGAAACATGTAAGGTGTGTGTTAAAGGTGGAAAATGATTCACACACAGAAAGTTACATAATAAACTTAAAAGTATATTACAGTGATCAAAATTAGGATCTTTTCAAGAATTAGCATAGTAAAGCAGATACTCAAGACAACTTTTGTCCAAACCTTTCTGCTGATCTTGGAAAAAATAAAGTTATTTCTTATTCATCAGATGATTTAATTTAACATGTTGCTCAAGGTGTTGACATTTTAATGTACAGTACGTTTCAGGTTTCTAATGATTCAGTAAGAAATTTGAGCTGATAATTGTAATTTGGAACATCTTTTGTCCACAACTGATATAATGATTTACTCAACCCCCGTTGTACCTTTTGTTAACTTTGGGTCAGAGGGTGTGTGCTTGGGAAGATGAAGACACTGAATGGAACAAGGAAAGATCCAGTTTCCAACACATACATACACTGGCATATTATATCAAGTTAATTGTATGACCATTTTACTGTTGTCTGGCAAACTTTCTATAGTACTTTTTGTCAAAAAAACCCTCTGTTCTGTAGTCAGGTTAAAGAACAATGCCTTTATTATATTTACAACCTTTTACAGAAATATAAAACATTAGGAAAATGTACCATATATACAGACAAATATTATCAGCCACCTGGCAGTTGTCATACTCTATGCAAACCTAGACAGAAATACTATTTATATCCAGCTATTATAATATACAATATATTAGTGTTAACTATGTTGAAAAAGTGAAGTGAAGAAATAATGATAGCACTTTGTGCACAAATTCTACAAATTAAATTAACACACTATACTCCCTGTAACTAACTTTTACATTTCAAGAAATGGCAGGTATATCCTTTAGAGTAGAGAAGGGAGAAAACACCACAAATAGCCTGGCCATGGCGCAAGTTTTCTTAAGGCACACTGAATTCCTGATCGGATATCTCAGTGTGAAGGAACCATGAACACATACAGAGTGATTAGAGTTTCAGTGCATTATAAGACTTATAACTACTTGAATCATCTGTATATACAGTAAGATCAAGTAATTCTCACTTTCCACTTAAAGTGCACATGTAAATTATTCTGTGGTAGGACACAAGCACATCATCTGTGCCGTAAAAAAGGTGCATTTGCCCTTCAAGACATCAGGACACACATCAGATCAACTGAATCAGCACCGTAAATGCATTAATCCTCTGGACTTTTACAGTATTGGTAATTATTAACCTGAGGCTTCACAATGACTCCTGCTGGCATTACTATAACACAGGTTTGTTGCCTTTCTTTGCATAGCAGTTTTCCATATGAAACCTCATAACACATTGCACACCCACAGTACATATTATAGCACATAGTAATCAAGTAAATTATGCCTGATGTCTGCCAGACAGGTAAGATCCAACTTCTTCACAGAATATTAAAAATAGTTTCAGAGTTGAAACATGTAGGTTTATCCATGATTTAATAAAGGATTTTTAACTTATAATCATCAGAGTGCCTCTGATGTTTTTTGACTGCCAACCAATATCATGGACTTTCATTATAAGTAAGCTGGACAGTCATTATTTTTTTTATTCTTATTAAAAATAGTTTGTATGTTTGTGGCTATGTCCTCATGTCAGCACCAGTGATCAAATATTTAAATTACTCTCAAAACGTAATGACATAGTGAATTGAGTCTGTGAAATTAGTTATTTTAAACAGTATCAATAGCTTAAGACAATGTTTGTTTTGAGTTACAAATATAGCAGCATTCTGCCATGAAGATCCCAGACTATCCAGTGACAGATAACAACATAAATATATTTTTCCCCTGAGTTAAGAACTTGAAATGGCACAAACAACACCTGAAAGTTTGAATGAAATGTGTGTTTGTGTGTGTGTGTGTGTGTGTGTGTGTATATATATGTGTAATGTTTATGGCTGTGTTTAACAGTTCATCTATATTGTTGCATCTTCAACTTCCCCTTTCTCTCCTCCTGTCTCCCATCTGCAGTCTACCACGTTGAAACAAAAAGCTTTCTTTTAGTTTCACAGTCTCTGCAACGTAGTCTGGACTGGAGTCATGTGGTGGTTGCTCATTGTGACAGATGACCTCAGGGGTTTTTCTGCTTGGACAAATGTAAAAAAAAAAAAATCAGAGCTGAATTTATGCATAGTTCTTGTCATTGTCTCATTGAATTTATTGTGTTGACTTCAAGTGGAAATATTTCTATTGTGATGCACTTTCCCTCCAAAACTGCTTTACAATGCTATACTGTAATTTTTTACCGGGGCTTTTCCAATCATCATGAATCATTTTATTCAAACTCTACCTCAACGACTGTATTAATCCAGTTGAGCATCTCCTCCACTTTGCTGTAGACGCCCGGCCTTCTCTCCCTGGCACAGCCAACGCCCCAGCTCACCACTCCAACCAGATGCCAACGAGAGGAGGTGAAGTGCACCAATGGGCCCCCGCTGTCCCCCTGGGTTTCAAAACAGCACAATAACATTTTGAGTTTTTGATATCCAAACCACTTGCAAGAAAAGAACTTTAATATTGGATACATTTACAAACTACAGCTAATACAAAACTACAGGCCTGTAGCAGTATCACTTGCAATGGATCCAAATTGAAAGGTACAATTGACAAATTGATTTAAATATCAGTCCTACTATCATTTTTATACACTAGATTTTATGTGGAATCAGTGGTTCATTACCTGGCAGGCATCCACTTTGCCCTCCAGGAATCCAGCACAGATCATCCTTTGGGTTATGGCACTACCATACACTGTGGGGCTGGAACACTTCGCCTGCCCTATCAGAGGGATGTGGGCCTTTTGAAGTGAAGGAGAAACTGTTCCTGAAGGGAGAACAGAGATGCAATATGTGAGTGATGGTAGCAACCTCAAAGACAAGAAGAAGTGTTTTTTTCATGTTCACAAGGTGGCAGTTGATAATGATGAGAGGCAGTGTGTTAGTTAGTCACCTTGTTCACTCAGGTATCCCCAGCCAGTCACCACCATCGAGGCATCAGCGGCAAGGTCAAAGGCTTTAGGGGGTAGACAAGCTGGCTTACGGCTCACTAGAAAACAGGGACAGTGCATTCATTATGAAAATTTAGCCTATTATTTGTTTTTAGGATAGCTTTGACTGTTTGAAGCCATATGTGAAAGTTACCAAGTGATTACACAGGGTGACCTACAGTTAAAGAGTTTTCTGTTTGATATATCTTTACCACTAGAGGGCAGTAGAGTAAAGCCTTTATGACTATAATATCCCTGCCTATGATGAAACTTGATTCTCCTTTTTTTGTGGGAAAAAAGGCAATTTGTTAAGAGTTGGTGTGAATGTGTTTTCTGTGAATTTGCCTTATTGAGTAATAAATTAAACTCTAACCTCCCACTCCGATCGGGCTGCTGAGTCTCATCAGCGCTATGTCGTAGTCGTTTCGTGATGGATCATAGTCACCATTCACTATGATCCTGTCCACATAGGAACCTCCCAGGGAGGCCATGTAGGTCTTGCCTGACACCACCTTCCAGCGAGTCAGCTCCTTTTTACTGCTGCAAGGCCCAGGAGGAGAGGAGGAGGTATGAGTATGAGTAGGTATCAGTTACAAAGGAAATTCAGTCGAAATTAGTATATTGAAAATATACTGACCCAGTGAAGCAGTGGGCGGCAGTGACTACCCAGCGAGGTGATACCAGCGAGCCTCCACACGTATGCTGGCCGCCCTGCTGCAGGCTGACCTGCCATGGCCAGTCCTCAATGAAAGCATCTGTACCCCCAACAATACGGTCCTGAGAGCCCACCTGTCCACAGTCTGACAAGAAAAAATTTTTTTTTTTGTTATTTTCAGACATAATTTTCTTCCCTTTTGTAAACTGACTTTTATAATGAAATATGTTGTTTGTTGATGCTGATCCATCTATACAAACAGTAGAGGCCAGGTTAGACCAGTTCCTTTTCACCCCTAAGCTAATTTTTGATTCGTTATAAAGAGTGAAGGAAACTACTCGATCATATGTTACTAGGAAAGAGTTTTGCTGCTGACTGTAGGTAAGTATGGGCCTGTCACACAACCATGTCATCTTCTACCTACCACTCATGAGCCCCAGTCTGTCTGTTAAAAGCATGTAAACAATGTTTGAGCCACAGTGGCTGCTTTTCTAAAGATAAAACCCACCTGAGCAGGACAATGACACCACAGATCCGGATCTGCATACATGGCTATTGGAGAAAAAAAGACATGTATCAAATATTTTCTGTTACAGTAATATGTTGTTGTAAGTAAGCCACAGATGTTCACACATTTGGTCAAACTGACAAACACGGTCAAATGTTGACCTAACTTCACCTAACCCCTCTCCCAATGAACTTTATCTTTGTTCCTGTTCTGCTTTGTTTAAATAAAATACCTGCCAGTTCTGTTCACTTTCTTGGGGGATATAACAGAGAGGGAACAAAAACTATGGATGTTTTTTTGGCCTTTTAGGAACAGAAACTGTGAGAACAGACAGTGTCTCATGTGTACAAGAGACATGAAGGGGAAGCCAGCAGAGAGCAAAAGTTAAAAGCCGAAAGAGAAAGAGAGAATAAAATTGAAGATTCAACCAGCAAATGTTGATTTGAAATAAAGAAATAGAAAGGAATGTTAGGAGGGGGAAGAAGAGAGAAGTGTATGCAGTGGCGTTGTTCTCATTCAACTTGAGGGGGCACGTGCCTCAAACTGTCAAAAAGTCTTTTTAATTAGCCATAACATTATAGTATGTAAACAAAAGTTGCTTTTGTTCATGTTTTTATGCAGATTTAAAGCTGGAGTGTGGGACTTTTACATATAAATGAACATCTGTTACATTCAAGCCCTTGCCAAATGACATCTCACAATGTTGATTAAGCCTATCACTGCCAGGTAAATCTCTCTGTATTTTACAGTATACCAGAGTTTTTAATGTGATGTCTATGGCAACATTCCCGCACTGGCACACCGGTAGTGATGCATTTTATGTCAACCAGCAATGATTGGTTTGCCAGAGCTGAAGGGCGTCTATAGAGCATACACATCAGACACCTCCACTGGCCAAGCCGACTAACTTCCGGTTTAGCCCTCTGCTAACTTGAGGGATAAAATAATTTAATCATGTGGCTCTTCCAGACTTTCCAAGTGTTATCGGACCGAATGGATCAAATTCTGATCTCAATTTATCCACTGTTTTAGTAGCGACCGGAACCAGCTTATGCATGCACTCAAAGAACTGGAATTACATCCAGGTAACTACTATCTACTCTCACCAGAGACAAAGGTTCCGCACTGCAGGTTTAACTCTGCCTGTTACACACAGTCCTCTCCCTTAAGGCAACTTGGTTCCTTCCAGCTAGAAAGCAGTACATAGTAGCAGCAGAGCTTGCAAATTGTGGTTTGAGGCATGAATAACTAGTCTCAGCTCAGCTCAGCCACCATGAAAACAGCAGCACTTGAATAAAGTTGTGAATTACTTAGAGCTTCACAATTTTTGCTTCAGTGGTTTTAGCTACAACCTACAAGTAATTAACATTAGTGTTAGCTTGTTGTCTTTTGCTATTATTAATTATTGTTTTTGTCAAAACAAATTTGAAGCATTGAAATGCATCCTATAAAACAGATGGTGGACTTAAGGAGATGAAGGAGAGTTAAATAGAGTAAGTAAAAACAGTAGCTACATGTTTGTGAGCTTTCTTTCTTACTTAACAGTGCTGGCTAGCTAACCAGCTAATGTCACCCCTGAGTTTAAAGCCTTCACTAACATTGTCTTGTTCAATATTGCTATTAAATGTAATATAGTGTTATAGGATCATTCAACTATATTTTTAGGTAGTTTCCCATAGGGTGTGGTTTGATCATAAACATAGACTAATTATACATTCATGTTACTGGTAACAGCTTGGTTTAGTGTTAACGTTAACATGCAGTGCGAAACTGTGCCCCCTCAACAGAAATGACTGCATGATGCCCTAAGTGTATGATAAGTAGTCTTTTTCAGTTCAACAGCTATGCCTCTATTGGTCTGAGACTGACTAATTCAAGAATACACCATAGTCACACAGCAAATCTGACATAAAGATAATGTTAAAAGCAACTGCACACTAAACAGCAGTGATTTTTCAGATCACTTAAGATTGAATTAGACTGAACAACTATCCGTATAGCTATGACAAATTACACAGTCATGAATGGCGAAGTAAAAAGCATTAGATTTTCCCATTTAATGACAGATGTGTTGCCTTTCTCACCGGTCAATGGTAGCCTGATGTATGGGCGTAGTTGTAGTCGCAGGCTTGACAGCTGTGAATGGTCCTGTTTTCATGGTAACTTTTAGAGTGTTCACTGGGACACTGGTGCTGCGAGGTTTACTGTTAAGACAGAGAGGGGGCAATGTTTCAGGTCATTTGTCATTTTACAGTCCAGTCATTAAATTGGCAACAGAATCTATGTGATTCATCCCCGGAGAATGTAAACTCACTATGTGTATCCCAGTTGTTTACATGCTGTCTGTGTGTGCTTCTCAGTCCAGTTGTCACTACACACACTCCGCCATCCTGAGCCGGGACTGTACACTTGCAGGACACTCTTACCTGACATGAGACGCACTGGAGGGAGGAATGGTGACGAGGGAAAGAAAAGAGGAGTCATTCATCAAGCTTTGTTTTTAGTGTCTTTGATTACACAAAGTGAGTCAGATGTTTGTTTTACCTGGAAAAGTAGTGTTGACCTTAAAACTTGACACACAAGTAATTTCATCTTCTCCTCCAGTACAGTCATCTTTCCCATCACAGGCTTTGTCTAATGGGATGAACTTTACTGAACGCTTGCAGAAGAAGTATTTGCTGTCAATCAGCTGCTTAACTGGAGGGCAAAGGAATGGCACATTGAAAAAGAAGGACAGAGCACAGAGTCATGTTAGAATAGCATTTTGCTCGAAAGATGAGATATGCAGTGAATGAATTTTACACCTCTGACAAAACTTCTTTCTGTGGTGTGTGCGTGATGTGCGTATGTTCTTGGAAGAAAAAAACTACTGGAATTGTGACTCACTGAAGTATCCCGCCGTGGCCAATACACCTAACAACACTACAACTGCTAGGACAGTCAGCAACACTTTCTTCCTCTTAGACGCCTTGTCTTTCTGAGTCTTTGGAGCCGTCATGGGCCTTCTGTGGCGGCCTGGCTGTGGAACTACTAGGAAGAAGAGGGAGAATAATAATAATTTAGGGAGGAAATAATAGGAAAGGAAGATGAGAGAGCAGAAATCACAAAGCAAATGAAGAGAGAAAAAGATTGGTTGTTTGAAGGTAGAGATGTCAAGAGGAAAAGAGAAGTACACTAAATGGGCTGCAAATTCTTAGTACACAAAACCAATAACATAACACAGCTTACCAGCTGGCCTAGGATTCAATGGTCTGGTGCTTTCCTCCGGCAGCTGAGCGATCTGAGGAAACAATAACAGAGATACATAAGACAAGGTGAACACAGGTGTTGGAACAACAGTGTGCATCGCATGGCTTGAGAGAAAAGGAAGTGTGTTTGTGTATCTAGCAGCGGTGTAGCTGGGTGATTGTGTAATTTTGTGTGTAAGTTTCCATATGCATGTAATTATCTGAGCTTATATGATTTCTCTGTTAAGGTAATTGTTTGAAGATATATTACAACAAATGGCATCTTTAATTCCAAAAATGCCACAAAAACTACAATACTTGAGCCATATGTAAAACAGATGCGTAACACAATGAATATCCAGGGGTGGAGCCACGAAGGATTATCAATTGTGCACACATGGAACATAGTGTGCAGCTTTAGGTTGTCATGTTACATCCATGTGCCTCCCTGAATATGTCAGTCCCTCTACATGCTGCAGGCAGTTCCCATATGCTGTTATCACCATCTCTTATCCCTGAACCTGCCATGAAAGTGATAGACTCTGAGTGTACAGTAGAGGGGGGTGTATTGTGGCAGGGTCTATTGGGACCTGGTGAATCTCCCATTCAAGTGCAACTGATATTGTGGAGACAGAACATACTGTAATGTTGCGGGGTGGTATGGTGAGAGGGGCTCCTGTAACCCCAGGAGCCAGGTTAAAGCTGCTCATGTACCCTTGAACAAGATATCGCGTGTGTCCCAGTTGCATAACTGCATACAGTGCATTTCAGTTTGTATTGTGTAGGTAGTAGAAGAAATACAGAATGAGTGACAGTAGTTATGTCTCAACACAGGGTCAAGATCTCCTAAAGCAGTGGTTCCCAACCACTTTTTGTTCTGACAGCTTCAAATGAAGCTGTGTACACAGGTTTCACATATCTGTGAGCACTGGAGTGATTCTCCATTCTTAGATTCTTTTCATTTGAAAAACTGAAGAGAGTAAGGGAGGTAAAACTATGCAATATATAATGAGAATAATGTAACAAAGATTTGAGAAAAGTCTGAGAAAACTAAATTGAATTCTGTGTAGCAGAAACATGTCTTTTGTTAATCATCTTGCAACCTTCCCAGATGAAACGGTCTAGTCTCACACAGACTATAACTGAATTGTGACACTAATCGTCAATCATTAAGTCAAACATTTCCAAGTTCATCATGAGGAACTTTCCTGCAGAGTGTAAGTTTATATGTAAACACCAGTGGTAACCATGGCTGGTTATTTGAGTTGTACAGTATAAGCTGTGACTTCTCACCTGTGTTGACGGTTAATGCTAAACAGCAGTGCACTGGCCTTTTCATTGTCTAGTTCAAGGTATATATTTACCATTTACTAATGACCACCTGAGCACAAACACCTGGTAAATACAATGTGGTCACATGATATGTCTTGGCTCTCCAATCTCCAATCAAATTAGATGAAGATCAATACCACTCCCATGTTTGTACAGTGAATATGAAGCTACTGTGAGCAGCCGGTTGGTTTAGGTTAAAAAAAACAAAGAAAACCTTGAACAAGTTTTTGTACGGATTAAGAACAGTAACAAGCTTAGCACTAAATCAAGGTGTGTATGGCCAAAAACAACAGTCCAATTTCATTCTTTTGCATCCTGGGAGCCTTTTCTATTTTTCGTCAGTGTGCAGGCAATCTCGTTATGAAATGGGACTTTTTGTATGGATTAAACTAGCAAGATATAAGATATAAGTTATTTATTGTGCTGGTAGACAGATTTTGTTACCTTTGGACATAGCCAGGCTACAGTAGTTGTCTCCACTCTTTGTGCTAAGTGTATTTTCTATATCGTTGAACTATTCCTTTAAAAAAAAAAAAAACCCTTTGGAGATCATTACTCACTGTAGAGTCAAACTATTACTATTACTAAGACTTCATGACTCAAATACTTCTTTTTCGTTCAAAAGACAAAACAAAGAAATTTCATACTTTCCAAGAAATACAATTTTCTTTTCAGAAAGAAACTTCAAATTATGAATCATCAGTATCTCAATACTGGATTTATCTAATTACATTTTAAAACATTGAACTTATTCAAATCTAAACCAACCTCCTCAGGCACAAACAGAGGTCATCAGTGGCCTCTTTGGAGGATTTCAGCAGATGGTATATTGTTACAGACTGACAGTTTGAAGAGCGTCTACCAGCTGTTCTTCCTTTGTCTCATCCTCACAACTTTTCATTCACTGTTTGAACTACAAACATATTTACAGTATATACACTAGTTGATACTAGTGTATATACTGTAAATATAAAATATACAGGTATATACAGTATGGTGCAAATTTTTTTATGACTAAACAAGGAATTGCCAGAACCATAGCTGCATAAAACAGCCAACTGAGAACATTGTTATATACTGTTCTCTAATTTTCATTTCTGCTTTAATGTGTTAGATAAATTCCCCTTCATTTGCATGTTTCTGTACCAGCAGGTTCACTCTGCTGCAGTTACTTCAATCAAAGGAAGTGCTCAAATCAACTTTGAAGTAAAAGAGGTATGAAAGCTCATCTCACTGATGCAGCCATTTCATGTCTACAGTTTGCACTTGTCAGTCAAACACAAGGATAAAGTAAAGTGTACACCCTCCATAAAGAGAGAGGAGCAAAGAATGTCGTTGGGCAGGTTTTCTTTTTTTGGGACGGGAGCTCACTTAATCCTGCTGTGAGTCAGCTGACACTGTTTTTCTGAGAAACTTCCTTATATAAGACAATGTTTCAAATGGCCACATCCACGTTTAACTATAAAAGACTGCGTGCGTCAGACAGCATGTTCTTCATTTTAAATGTCATGTCATCAAATATCTCTCAGATTTCTTTTTACATTGAAACATGGAGTGCTTACTTCGTGTTCATTCAGCCTTGCAGCACTTGTATGTAACATGAGAGTTGATTCATATGATCAGTTTATAGCCATATACTTTTACCTTTATGTAACAGGATGTAAATTGATTCTGAGACACCCTATCTTGTCAATTTTCAAAAAAGATTGAAAGCTTACTCTAATTTTTGACATTAGATATTTATTGTACATCAAATGCAGTATTTTAATATCACATGACGTACAGTGTCGGGAGTCAAGGAGAACCTTAGAGGAAAAAAAAACCTGCATGATAGTGAGCCCCCTACATAAACTAAATAATTGGATTTTAACATATTCCGATGTGTACACACCCTCAAAAGCATCACACACGCTCATCAGTGAAACCAAATGGCAAAAATCTTGGTGAAAAAAAAAAACAGGTCATCCTCACCTGACAGTATATGAGAGTGATAAGCGAGAGAGTAATAAAGGTGGCATGACACAGCACAGAAAAAGTGGGAGGTCCAAGTAACTTGGGAAACCAGAAAGTCATGATGCCGAGAGTGAAAATACCTGAAAACACAATTACTGTTTTGATATAACATGACAACAAGTAGACACTACTGGAACAAATAAACGTCATTGGTACCATGACTAATGCAAATAGTCTCATCAGCCAGACTAAACACAAAAAATAAGCATTAGCCAAGTGTAAACATTTCATGTCTTACTTGTGCAGTAACTATATGAGTCATACTGACCCGTATGGTGAAACTCAGCCAGTCAATCCAGTTTTGATGGGTTTCCAGCAGAAAAAAGCATAACTGGGTCAGCTAGAGACTGCCTCAACAGATAAAAGCCTTGACACGGTAAACCTTTTGTTCACGCAAGGTGTTCCCCTTGCTGCTTCTCAGCTTTGTTGGATTGTGTTTCTTTGACTGAAACATTCACAAAAGGCCTTTTGGCCTACATGTGACATGTTGGATGAGCTTTAATCAAAGGCAGAGATCTAGACCATTGCAGTCTTCACATGTTAAGATATTTAGAGGCACAAACAAGCACATATACATTTATATGGGCAGTGCCCACTTAGGTTAGTGTTGAGCTACTGTGGGCAGCACTCAAACACAAACAGGTGCATACACATACGCTCATTCATATAATGAAATAGGCAGTGCACACATACATGCTGACCAAATGTTACAACAGCATCATCTAGTTTGACCTACAGGTAAGATAAACCCAAATCTGTTATTCCACATGAACCAAATAAAACTAGTGAGTATCGACAGAAATATGAACCTAAAATACACCTACATGCATAAGAAGCTGCCCACACCTTTACAAAGATTCCATATGTGGAGCAGAAAGTAATCAACTACAGACTACTGTATGTACTCCCATTTAGTTGCAGATAGTGTTTCCAACATGCAAAACACAGCCGCTGTTATGAGTCTGTACACTACATAAACTGGTCGAGCACAAGTAAGCCAACTCAGACTAACTTCAGTATGATAATGTGTCTTTGGACCATACTGTGAGCAAACTGGTCACTGGGAAATATAGTGATGATGCTTTACAAATGGCCCCTCCAACGCAAACCAGTGTTGATTCCACTTCCAGTTTCACTCACCCACATGATGCAGTTGTTCCTCTCGATAAGGCCCAGACACAGCTCATCAGAAGCGGAGCACAGAGCACACACAGCCCTCCCTCCTTGGAGGTGGAACTCCCCGAAAACTCACTGTCCCCTGTGTGTCCTTCGTCCTCTACCTCTCACTCTCCTGCTCCACTGGCTTAAACTACAAAACACGATTTGATTTTGTTTCTCTCTTCCCCTCTTCCTTTCTCCCTCCCTCACCTTTTTTTTCTATGGCAGTGTAACTGAATCCGGCTTGAAGGGTGCCTGACTTGCCCCTCTTTGAAAGTAAAGAGTGCTGGTGTGTAGCGATGTGTTTCGACACTCCACAGATTTAGAGGGAGCTGTTTTTGAATGACCAAGCCCTGCTGACAAAACATAAAAAAACCAAAACAAAACTATTCCAGGTAACCTGACACTTCAACCGTCCTCTCTCACTCTGTCTTTCCCTACCTGTGCGCCTTCCTCATTTTTGTCCCTCCTCTCCTCCCACTACAAACCCTCAGGACATAAGCACACCATGTTTTTTTCTTTTGTCCTACTTTGTTTCCTTCGCTTATTAGCCTCTTTGCAGTTCAAATTTTACCCAGACATACACCCACACAGTCAAGCACACAAATGCAAAAATGCAGATATAACACAGTGTGCACAAACACACACCACGCCACTGTTAACTTTATGTTATGCTGTGTGTATGTGCGTGTGTGTGTGTGTGTTTATGCTGTAACCTGACCTGAGGTTGACGCGTGTTTCTGCGTGTGTTGTTTTGATAGTCTAATGAGAAGTCAGTTGGTATTAATCAGGAGTTTCTGTCTGACATCAAATTATGACTCATAGCACGTCTCATAGCAAAAGCATAACAACAATGTGACAGCTGCCCTTATGGAAGATCTACTGAAAACAATAATATTTGAATACTCAAATTCTATCCAGAATTAAATGTTAATTCTGTTAATTGTTAATGGAATTACACAGGTGAGAGGACTGCATTGTTTGTGTTAAAACGCAACATGCCACAGTTGTAGGCAGACCTACTGTAAGTCAGTGATGTCACTGGCTCTGATTAAAAAAAACTCCTTGGATTGTGGCCAGAAGTCCAACATACATGAATGTATTAACCACCAGAGATCAATACAGCTGCACATTTCCGTCCTAAATGTCATTCAACCGTTAAATTACTGCTTAAGGATGCATTCAATGACCACTCTGGTCACTAGGTCAGTGCTTCTAGAAATTAAACCACTGTGGATGTTACGGGACACTGAGCATAGACAACTGAGAGAAAAAGGCTTGATTGAGAGTGTGAGAAAAAGACTGATAAGGCTGGCTGAAGAGAAAGAGCCATTGTCATAAACAGCAGCTGATTGTGTCACCTGACCTGGACTATTAAATACAATGAACCTTAATGCTCACTGGGAAATAGATATATAAATGTAAGTAGGTAGGTAGGATCTTTGGACATTTTACAAACAAGGTTGCTTTCAACCAATAACCTCTGTTAACCATGCTGAAATCCAGGTTGCCAAGACATTTAGAGGCTGGTATGAAATATTGTGCGTGACCTTTTTTTTGTGAGCTTGCCTGACAGAGCTTAGCTAAAGACACAGTACAAAGAATGGCAACACATTCATTTAGATGTCAGTTTCTATAGTGATGAGTTACAAAATCTATATTGTGTATTAAATATGTATGTAGATTAAATCACCCTTTTTATATACCCTCTAATTCAGCACACTTCCCCACAAAGATCACACTGTAAATCACATGTGCAGTCACAATGTTTATCCTGTCTGACAGCCTGACATGGTTGAACAATGCCTGACAAAATGTTTGCACATGCTATAAAAAAGAAGATGAGAGCAATTCAGAGATCTCATAAATCTATTGTATGCCCTCATTTGACTCTGAGCTTTTATTGTTATGCTGAATCAAACTGATTCATTTTTCTCTTAATCCATCAGCTACTACACACAGTCCATATCAGACCAATGAAATGCATTTATTCGCTATTCTGCCTGTTGCTGCTAAAACGTGGGTGTTTTTTTTAAAAGAGAACTGGGAGTATGTAGAGTTCAAGGACAGCCAAACACACTGCTGACTTCCTGAACAACACATTCAGTAGTCTAAATGGGTTACATATTAACAGATTAATTGAGAGCAATTGTTCAAATTTTTGTATTCACAATGCAGTTTAGACTTTGTTAGCTACTAAGACAATTGGAGCCATTTTCAAACATTTGTTTCATTAATTTTCTTATAAACATCTTTGGAAAATGTTGTAACTAGTTTATCTCTGTTTGACTACAGGAAACAATGCAGAAACACCTTTGAATTCTGAGAAAACCACTGAGAAACCTTTATCTTATATTGTGATTTTTGATCACATTGACGCATTTGTCCCGTTTTTAACGTTAATAAAAGACCAATTTTACCCAAAACAAAATGAACATGAAAATGGAAAACAACTGTAGACCTTTTAGAACACAAATCTGATCTCCTACTTTCTAAACAAGTATTAAGTTTGGCTTAATTTGTTTAATCTATCTCAATTTAACTTCCCTTTAAGCCTCATGCACCAACCTCATATCAGACATGATAAGGAAGGTTTACTTAAGTTTAGTGGGAAACTTGATTAGAGATGGATCAAAGTTCTTTTCTGAGTTGGCCTTATATAAAAATCATCTACCACTTGTAGCACAAAGATTTTGTTGCTGGAAAATTATCAAGGTGCCATGACAGTTAAGGTTTGAAAAAACACAGGAGTAATAAAAAAAAACAGATCATAAGTACATACATGTAGACATTATTCTTTATACCACTGTACTCTTCCTCACCTGAGATGTAGCTGTCACTCTGTCAGTCCTTGTCCGAAGAGCATCTGAGGGCTGGTGAGTCAGTTAGTAGAGAAAAGTAAATGGTGCCTGAAAATTCTGCATCTTTCTTTGAAGAGTTTCTCAGCTGTCCTTTATCCGTTTAACAGGTGACACCTTTTGAAGTTCCTTCAGCTCTCCACTTCCATGGCAGACAAATTATCTATCTGTCTATCTGTCTCTCTCTCTCTCACACACACACACTCACACACACATACACACAACACAAATGGACATTACCTCAATCTACCATCAAAGTCATCTCCCCACCATTCCAAGCACCCTCCTTTGTCCACACAGGTTTTTTGTGAAACCTGATTCTTTGCTGGAGAAACAGTACAGGGAAGTACGGCTCGGTTTAAGCTTGAAAAATAACAGGTTAATGATTAACACTCACATTTCATGTTCCTTGAACTCTAATGAATGCCCCATACAGCCCCATATATTGCAGGTTTTCATACAAATTCGTTTGGTTTTTAAAATGGAAATATTGAAAATTGTTAAAATTTAGTAGAAAACTGACCTAAAAAAGCCTAATTGTTTTGACAAAAGAAAGAAGGAAAAAAAACAGATAGTCAAAAACAGATACACAAAGGAGACATTCAAGCTCCACCAACAGTTAAAACAAGTAGTTTTGTTCAAAAATCGTATATTTATTCGAAATAAGTGTTTTACGGCATTCAAATTATATTATGAGGTTAAATCGTGAGCAGATTCAAGAAACAATCAACAGAGTCCTGTGATCTTAGTCTTGCTTCCTTAATAGTGTTATTGTGTAAGTTGCTGACCACTAACTGACAGACAATATATAAAAGGATGGATTTATGGTAATAGGAAGTGCTTCTACTGCCTGCTAGTACTCATTATGCAACGTAAGTAGGCTACATGTAACCATTGTTTCCAATGCCATGTCCTGTCATAACAGTAATACAGTAGATAAGGTCATCATAGATAGAGGGCTTTGTAGGCTGAAAGTTCATATTGCGTTAATTGCTGTAATGAAGATCGGCGCCCTGTTTACACCTGGCATTAACATCCGTCTCGGGTGATCCAATCACAAGTGGACAGATCTAAATACAGATGTGAACGCACCCAAGACGCATTGAGGACGGATTGAGATCCGATCACTCAGACCACATTCAGAGGTGGTCTGGGCCGCATGTGGCCACACATTCTTTTGGTAGTGTAAACGCAAATGAGTCCTGGGCCACATCGAAACACAGCCTACTCAACTGACGTCCTCTGTTTTCCAGCAGATTAAACATAGGACCTGTCCAAGGCTGTTCAACTTGTTTGATAACAGGATAAACAAATTATTTTGTCTGTCATGTGAATTAAAACGTAATCCACTTCCCGTTTTTTCCTGTTTTTCTCGTTACCCTAACCGGTTTCCTTCTTCAAATCGACAGTAAGAATAGATATTAAACCACTAATTTTTCGCATGTCTGTCTAAAAAAATATTTCAGAAGCTAGTTTCCGATAGTTAGTTTCCTCTTTCCTGTCAAATTGATGACGACACTTTTTTGTTTTGCTGCGCTGCTTGACATGATGAGCTCAGGATTTATCAGGAGGACGACTGCTTTACTCCAAACAGTTTCACTGTATGAACCTGCACTGTATGCAACAGCTGGCCTTTTGGATGTGTAGAGGAACACAGAGCATTAATTAACATTAGATCCTGACCGACCCTGTCGGCGTGTCGGAGGTTTAAATAATCAATGAAGTTATGCTGCTGAATCTTTCTCTCCCAACGCCGAATATTTATTTATATCCTGAAAATTTATCCTGTTATCAAACAAGTTGAACACAGCTTTGCATATAGAGCGGGGAAGTGAGATCCGATCACATGTGGTCACTCAGGACGCATGTAGAGAAGCATGTTAATGCCAGGTGTGAACAGACGCACTTAAAGCTGTCCACTTGTGATCAGATCACCGAGACGCATGTTAATACCAGGTGTGAACAGGGCCAGTGACACTTCTCTGTGTGATGTGATGGTAATATGAAATTCTTTCCTGCACATTCGCTGCTAGGAAAATAAAAATAAATCACAAAAAGATTTCCTGAAAATATATTTTCCACTGTTTATGGTCACCGCTCACAGGGTGCACCTACATAGTAGGGATGTGCAGGGAGCCCAGTATTTGTATTTGTATCTATATTTGTTGAGGTAGCAAAATTATTTATATTTGTATTTGTGTTTGAATAGTGGAAATATGTGTAAAAATCCAGTTTTTGTTTTTATTACGCTTTTAATTTTAGGATATTAAAGTGTTTATGAGTAAACTATCTTATGAAGGAGGTCCCCACACTGGGTCACGAATTCCAGTCTCCCAGATCATAGACGACTGCGCTGACTACTGGGCTAAAACTAAGTGCATTGCACATGCACAGACAAACCTCTACATATTTATACATGTAATGCTTTGCACTTTTCATTTATTGCCTACTTTTTACAACCTAACTTTGTGGAGAGGAGAGGGGGACAACATGTTATGGAGAGTCCCTTGAAAGCACTTGTGTCAGTAGCTCATCTTTATCTCTGGGGAACACCTCCAATTCCTGGAGTGATGTCAAATAAGGAAATGTGCGTCATGAAGCAGGTAGATGTGCTGATAAATGTAACAGCAGAGCAGAGAGAGACTGAGATAGCGATGAAACCGACATGCACGCTGGTATTTGAAATGTTTTTTGTTCTTTCAAAAACAAATAATTTAAAAAATATTTGTGCAAAATAAATGTTTGTAAAAAAACCCCACTATTTGTGCTTTGCCGAATAACATATTTGGATTCGGACACACCCGTACTACACAGACACAAAGACATACATTTGAGGTCAAACAAGGTGTTACAGAATGAAATGGGATATAATTTATGTATTTTATCATTTCAGTTTTTATTGAGCTAGCCTGTTTATGTGTGTAGGTATGTATGTGTGTATGTATTTCACAGGATAAGTGAAAACATTGATCTGCTGGTGGCTCTAAATATAAAGTCCGGGGATCACCAAAGTCATTAGGATTCAGTGGGCAACATGGATATCTGTGCTAAATATTATTAAAATCCATCCAATATTCGTCAAGACACTTAACTAAATCCCGAAAATGTCAACCTGCTGGTGGCACTATACAAGTAAGGGAATCACTAAAGTCAGTAGGCTTCACCTTCTGGGAACCATGAATGTTTGTACAAATTTTTTTGGCAATTCATCTGATCGTTGTTTTGATATTTCATTCTGGACCAAAGTGGTGGACCGACCAATGTTGCCATCTCCGAAAATGGCCGGCTGACTTAACTAATTTTCCAGATATAAGAATAGAGAACAGAGGACTGAGGAAATAAGAATGTTTAAACTAATAATTGACAAGAGCCCCCCCTAAATTCCTTTGCACTCTTTTGCTCAGTCTTCATATTATCAGGGGTATGTGAGATTTCTTCTAGTATCCATACCAACATTAGAATATCATTTGGCAAATAGGGTGAGATATGGTCAAATCCACATCTGGAATCTGGATAACCAGTCCCAGTATTGGACTATCAGTAGATTTATGAATGAATAAATACATAAAAGAATATGACAAATGGCTGAGGGAATCTGATTTCAGCTCATGTTCATCAGTGTAAGGTAATGCAGTCACTCATCCACATCATGTGATACATGTGAGTAAATGGCAGGCGGCGATGGTAACTCACTATGTAGCTGCACATTTGTCGCTTATTCTCTTGTTCTGTGGTTGGACTTGTGATGTCAAATTGTGAATCACCCACGCAGGTTTAATAACAGGAAACTCTGCACCACTCAGAACTGATAACATCTTGTGGATCAGTGGTAACAACGTTTGTAAGCCTGTAGCTTATCAGGCTGTTGTGCAGCTTACTTGGAAACATTTGTTTTGTACATTAAAAATTTAAACTGCGGTAAGTTTGTAATGAGTCTTTCATCATTGCTTGACTATACTATAGACAATACCAGTGCTATGCACTATTGACAATACTATTGTCTAAGTGTACTTTCATGTATTTTTTCTTTTTTTAAAGAGTACAAGGCCATTATTATATATTAGACCAACTACAATTTTAATACACTAATTACATGTCCATCCAACAATCATAACAATCTGTGAAAGAGGTTTCAAAATGAATCTCAAGACTTTAATTTTTGAGAAACTACTTTTCTACTTTAGCATAAAACTAAATACAGGGGTTAATTCAGCCCTGGAATCACAGAGATCTACTGATACCCTTATTTACAGTAAGTAAATGACTAGAGTACTGTAACCCTAGAGTATAATGACTGATTGTTGGCATTTCTGAGAACTGTGCAAACGGGTGTGCATGAAAAAAACCCAGCAGCCCTAAAAATACGACAGCAAGATAGCATTACTGCTTGCAATAGAAACTGTTTTTAATTTCATGGAAAATATCAGATTTGTAACTCAAAAACCTTTACCTTCCATACATTTTCAGTGAATATTAGTGGATTTTTATGACCCAGTTTAAAATTTCAGTACTTTTTGAGTCAGATGTTGTGGTACTCTTTCCAACCCAGGTTGGTTCAAGGTTTCATCAAGTGTTTGCCCCATTATTTTCCAACATTTAGAAGTGTAATACCAGAGTCATCCAACATGTGTCCCCATGCACCACCTGGATCAGGTGTTAATACCTGGCTGTCTGTTAATGATTTGTTATGAAAAAAAGGCTACTATTCAGGCTATGATGGGAATATAAGGGACAAAAGGAGGGCATTTCATGTTGTAGCCTTAAAGTAGTTGTCCTGGGGCTTGAAAAGACCAAAATGTGTAGAGTTTCTCTTTGTGTTTCCTGTTAATTTAAGTGAAACAGTCACACAAAGCGTGAAATGTTTTTTAAACTGTACAGTATCAAAGTCCTTCAGAGTGAATTTTAATCTGAGGGCTGCAAAGCATGACTGTCCATGTAAGAACGATGGCTTGTCAGATCCAGATGTTCTAACTTTAGCTAATGAAAGGAGGGTAGAAGACAGGCGGGGCAAAGAGAGAAGATGGACCGGTTTTAAAGAATGCCTGCTATGGGGACATGGACAGGCAGACGTGGGCAATGAAGGAAGAAGAGAGAGTATTCTGTTTTGGTTCTTCACAGTCAAGACAAATCATTTAATAAAGACTGATATACTGTAAAGTCAAGTGAGTGAGTGACAGAGCTCAACGCCAAACGCACAGGGAGGAGAGGAGAAGACAGACAAGGGATAACATCGGTCATCCTGTTTTGTCAGCAATGGGGAATGGTGGTAAGAGTTAGCTGAGATGCTTAATTTCAATTCTCTTTACAGTGCTTGTTACACATGCAATTTCCAAACAGTTGGTCTGTGTAGTGATTGAGACTCACTTTTCTTGCTACACTCATTTTAATTTTACAACGTTGCTGTTCCTGACAAATTTTGAATACATTTAATTTTCTTTTTTTGGATCCATTATCTCTTAATGTTTTGTTTGGATCCTGATTGTACATTTGACACAGTCACTGAGCTTTGCAGGTTTCTTTTAACTGTAAACTACAAGCGGCTTTGGCTGGTAACTGCTCTAATATTCAAGTCTTTTGAATCTGCATGGCCAGAATATTGGATTGTCATTACTGAATAAGATAAAGTATACAGCATACTTTAGCTGCTGCTTGGAAGGTGCTCTGGTAAAACTGTGAATAAAGCTTAAAAAGTGTGGTAGTTTAGAATTCTTTTGGTTCTGCTGCCGATGCTTATGCAGTTAAAAGATGCATAAGCATAGATAATAAATATCTCACCTGTTCAAGTTATGTGCCAGCTGTATTTTTGTCTCTTAATCTTCCTCTGCACTCGTCATTCTACTGCCTCTCCAAAGACTGCTTATGAAGCCAGGGAGATTGATTCTCCACTCTCATTTCAACAGAGTGAATATTCATTATAATGAACAGATACATATTGATCCAATTAGGCTCAGACAGTTAGACAGACAACTATTTCAGTTGATAATCATTTATGTCTGGCCCTGAAATATACAAATCTATGGCAATGATCTAATTATGTCCCTGTCTTTGCATTTTCAGGGAGCAGGGTAAACTCTACGGCAGTTGGGGTTGCTGTGGGTTTTGGCATTCTGGCGATCCTCTTCACCATTGGCATTGTGCAGTTCTGCTGCAAGTACAAATGCAAAAAGTGCTGCAAGAAAAAGGGTAAGTGAATCTCTCTTACGTCTAGTGGTATTGAGATGTGCAGATAGGTTTGGTTTTATCTGATCAGGGTTTGAGATGTATGTCTCTGCTGTTGCCACAATACAGTAATGGTGAATAGATACGTGGTGGACACTGTTTAGAGGAAATGACATTTAAAAAGTCCAACAGCAATATCTCAGTGACCTGACTAATCTGAGTAATCCGACAAAAGGTTACTTTTAAAAACTCTTGGCAGTGAGGTCTCATTTACGCAAAGTAAAGGACATTGACTGAGTTAAAAAAACAAAGTGTTTATAAACACTTTGTGCACCACAATTTACATTCCCCTCCATGGGGTGGAGGCACAAATCTCAGAGACAGATGTCTCAAAGCCCGGAAAAATACAACCAGAACTATTAGTATGGCTGAGAAAATGTATTTTTATTGCTACTTTGGGTGAACTGACTTTTTTAAAGGGGACATAACATACATTTTGTGATTTTCTGTTATTTTTATACTACTATGATTTCTGATGTCTATGTTAAGCATGGCCAAAGGTCCAAAACTTGAGGTGAACGTAGGTGAAAATGCTCCCTGAGAGTGAAAAGCCAGGGCTTCACCCTGCTCTGAACGCTGTGTTTGCAAAGTTACCCTTACTTACTCCTTGTGATAACATCAGATTGTTCGCATATGCCCACAAGTGGCTGTGTGTTCTGTAAGTCTTTGTTAATAAGGTTGTTCCATCACTTGTTTGCATTTTCTACTTGCTATTTTGGATGGGAGTCAGGCCTTAAAGAGACAGGAGCTAAAAGCCTGAGGGGCTGCATAAAGACCCTAACCCTAACCCTCTAAAATACTTAAACTTTGTAAAACTGGCATGAACATGCTTACACTGGAAAACATCACCCAACATTAAGATTACAATATGATGAATCTGCCATGCTATTGTCATATAAAAATGTATATTCTTTTTCTCTCCTTGTCTGTAGAACCGTCACTGAAAGAAAAAGTGCTTACGTAAGTTACATTTTCTGCACATGCCTTTAAAATGCAAAACTTTATTTCCTCATATACAATTGCTATATGGTTGTAAGGGTAAGATTGGTGCATTCATCTCTGTCTTTCTCTACAGCAAAGTTGGCTTAAAGAAGTCTCCACCACCCTTCTCCATCAGCAGCAGCTTAAAATGACAGCCAACTTGGTGGTAGTGGCTTTTGCTAACGGCCATAATGTTAAGCACGCCTCTTGTCTGACACTCTCCTACACATCACATATCTTGTTTTCAGCATGTATGCCATCTGTCCCTGTTTGTATTTTGCTGCTATAATTGATACTGATGTGTTAACCTGAATATCAAGGATGGAAGTACCATGTTATTTTCAGGTTGCTTCTGACTTTTTTGTGATGTCATGTTTCCGACCCATGTCACTACCTCTTTGTTTTTAGTTGAGTCTCAAAATCAAAAATAAAAACCCCTTGCAAACCACTTACAAAAAAATATTCACTTGGAGGAAATGCATACTATGTGCATGCAGAATTGTATTTTTATGTAATTTGAATGTAATTTTAAAAAATCTGTTTGAAATGAAATGCAGAATATTCATTTAAATATATATTTTCTTGCAATTTAACTTGGTCAGTTTAGCTATTTGTCATACAGAACTGACTCAGGTTGTCATGCTGTGGCTTCTTCTTGTTCAAATTTGAGTAAGCACACACAGATACACACCACACTGAGAAACAAATACATTGTGCTGCTGAGAAGTACTTTTGAGGCAGAGGCAGAGGCAGAATATGAGCAGCTAAACCACAGCAATGAGACAGATCAGTTTTCTTGTAAGCTGCGGGTGACTTCCCTCTAGATTCATATATCATGGTACTTTCTATTGTTGGTGAAACTTGTCTCATAGGTTTCCTTTAATAAAACTAAAACATACTAATCTGTATTTGGTGTTTATCTAATGTGAGCTTGGAGTTTTGTTTCACAGCTGTGACTGAAATTATTTCAGATATTTTCAGGTTCCCCTCTCTGTGTTGATACGATATTTCATAGGACAGAAACATAAATGGCAGATGATCATGGAGTTGGCAACTTTTCTCTGCAATTTTTCTTTGAGATCAAAGGTAGACTTTTTATGCAGCTGCAATTTGAAAACTTGAGTCTGTTGTCATGATAACACAAATTAAAGCCAGTCAGAAGAAACTTCACCTTTCTATAACTGGGTCCCATAAAACACTGCCTGCAAATGTTGATCACTTGTGAATCTACACAAAACTTCCACACACCAACACAACCTTTTAATTCAGGAGAAACATTTATCAACACATGATTAGCCCTGTCTGACATATTTTCATATCAGTGATGTGATAAGAATCCATTTTTAGTTTTTACCCGATGCAGCTGTGCTAATTTTCACACCTCCAAACATGTCACGTGACTGAATCTGCATCCTGAGCTACAAACAGTTACTGAACATTTGATATGCATGTATTATAGCACTGTGCTACAGACTGAACTGAGTTACAGTATCATGCCCAGTGTTTTTTTGTAGAGCAACACTGTTTTAATATCTAGTTTTAAGAGCTTCACTGTTTTATTTTATATTTTGCTCACACTATACTTACTCCCAACAAGTTTAATTTAGTTAGTAATGTATCGAATAACAACAAACTAGCAAAAATGAAGTATTATTCCAGCATAGGAATACTGATTGCACTTGATGCTGCAGATCAGCTGTTTGGGTAGTGTGCCGGTGTAATACAGTGCATGGCATGCGTAGGAATACGGAAGTTTTACGTTGGGAAAATGTAATGCCAAAGGAAAAGGCTGTCTGATGGCAAGGTAATGTGGTGAAAATATTCTAAATATAGCGTACACTTAAACTAATATTGACTTTTTTAGGTGGGCCTTTATTTGGGTGGCTAAAATATGTTTTGCTGCTGGCCCCGTCCACAGCAGTACATTGCTTAGCTTCTGTGCTGGTACTCTTGCCTGCTTCTCCAAACTGGAAGCATGCCGACCCAAATTTACTGCAGGTTATACACAGACTATGGATAACAACCTCATACAACCCCATTTAAAAAAATATGAACTATCCCGTTAAAGGATAAGGCTGGTGATTTTCTATATTTTTCTTATTGTCAACAAATCTCATATGCAGAGCCAAATCAAGAGTGAACTCATCCTACTTACAAGTATTGTGTGTAAATCCAAAGCCTTACATATTGTAATCCTCTGTGCGGTAGACCTCCGTTGTTGTCCAAAAACTATTTAAAACACATCAGTGAGCCACACTGTTGCACTGGTCGACATGTTCCTTCACCCCGAAGATTACGGTCACGTTAGTTTGTTAGTTTACATTTACAGTACTTATGCTAGCTTGTTGTACTACATATCACAATCACTTGACTTTGTACTGAAGTTCTTTCGGACATTTACAGTGTAGCACAAAGTCAAGAGGTTGTAATATATAGCTTAACAAGCTAGCGAAGCTCCGTAAATGGAGCCCCATTCCTGCATATGTGCAGTGACGTCTGCTGTACAAGAGAGTTCTTTCCTGAGACTCCTGAGAAAATGTGATTGCTCTTATTAGTTTTCAGAGCCGTTCCTAGACAGACTACAGAAGCCATTGCCTTTGGGATGAGGGAACTTGTCACCCAATGCAAAGGTGTGACTCATTGACGTGTTTTTAATAGTTTTTGGACAACAACAGTCTAGGACACAGAGGAATACACACAATACTTGTAAGTAGGATCAATTCATTGTTGGTTTGACCCTGAACATAATATTTGTTTACAATAAGAAAAATATAGAAAATCACTAACCTTATCCTTTACTTGGAACTTGGAGGCGACAGGGCAGATACACATTGCCTAGAAGTTGGTGGGTGGAGGATCAGTAGGGGCCTAAAACCTTTTTTATTTTATCCCAGGGCTTCCTAACAGGTTAATCCAGCAATGCATGGAGTGATAAAAAAGGGATTATCTATGCTTTTCATTTGGGGATGCACAGAGAACATGCAGGGCAAAACCAGTAACATGTGATACTTTGCAGTTTCAGATTTTTTTTCTCACCCTTTAGGATTAACCAAATGTTGTCTCACTTCCCTGCACTTTATGCTGCACATAGAGAAATACAGTAGGTCACATGATTTTTCTACCACTGTTATGGATCTGGTTTATCTCAATAACGAACTGCATTTACCCACAAATAGTGTGAAGATATAGTTTCACTGAGGTAAATGTTGAATACCTGAAAATTCAGTCCTGGCCGCATTTGTTTTCTCTGCTGTTAATACAATGAGGGACTTTTTTAAAACTGATTAGAAGCCTAAAAGAGGAAGTATCTTAGTTTAGACGCTTCGAAACTACTGCTCTGGTTCTTGTACAGAATTTGCATATGGGGATCCCATATATAGCTAAGTGATATATAACGTTTCATTTCCAGTAGGTATCACGTTACAGGGTTTTCCTTGTGTGTGCTTGTTTTGTTGAGTCATGGTTTCTGAAATCCACATCAGTTGTTTACCCATTGCTTTTTTTATTTTTCTTATAAATGTACAACATTTACAGAATATTCCACTGAAACAATTTCTTTTAATCACTTGTAGAAGAGCAGCGTCATATGTTTAAAACAATAGACAGTATATAAACAGCTTTTTTCATGACACATAATAAATAATTTAAACAGGCATGTAGCTAAAAGAAAGGTCAGAAGTGTAGGCCTCAGACATATCAAACTCACTTGCTGAGTCAGAGAGAAGTAAAAGAATCTGTAACAAAATGTCCGGCACATGATTCAATGATTGAAATGTTTGTTCCTTAATTTTGCTTTTTGCTTGACACAATTTATATGGCACAAGCTTGTTGAGTGATATTTTAAGAAGCTAGTCTAACAATATTTCTGATTGAATAGAAATCTATTTCAAAGTGCCTCTCAAGTAATTTATTTAATGATTGAATAGTGGCAGTGGCAAGCAAGCAAAAACACATTTCAGAAACTTAAAGAGTTGGTTACTGACATAGGGAATTCAATTGCCGGCAGATGTGGGAGGTTGGGAGAACTCGCAAAATGTCCAAAAGCACGTAACTGTTAAACTGTAGCTCTGCATTGCTCCCCACACCAGTTTCACTTCCGGCATATTGCATTTTTTTCAGCTGTCAATATAGTCAGTAAAACGGGTAGAATGACGTCCTTGACATTACAGACTCTGTACAGACAGACTCTTGAGACACCAACCAAGCTGAGACACCAAACCACAGCCAGCAGCTTTGTGGTCTTACCCCTATTTCCATCCAATGTTCAACAACAGCCTCCCCAAATACGGACTAATGCTTCATTTTCATGATTCACAAGATGTCTAATGAAGCAAAAGGGAGTGTATTGCTCCAATATAGCTCTCAGACAAGTCATGTAATCACGTTTCTATGAATAGCGTTGTTGCATTCCAGTGTATCAGTCAGTTGTCAGCTGTACATCACAGAGAGAGAGGGGAACATTGTTCATATTGATGTCCTGTCCTCCCTCCACTAGGGTCTGTGGTGACAGAGCTGATAGCAGAGGGAAAGTCTCCCCCAGATGTATAAAAGTTGTTTCGAAGTCACTCATCATGACCGTGTCCATTTGTGTTCTAGGATAACTTGAAATTGTGAGCTCCTCTTTGTAAGAGTCAATAATGTCACATTTGCCGCTCAATAGTCCATTTTCAATACACACAGCTCTGTATTGTTTGATCATATCTGTTTCACTGAGGCCTTGTTTATGGCACCAAGTGCACTGACCTGCTCCTGAGCAGATACACAATTGAGGCCCAGCCCTGTAACCTGTGACCACTTCGGCCAAAACTGGATCAGGAATTGTCTGTTTAAGCACTTCCTCATCATCATAGACACGAATCTGCACAGTTGAGCGGCTCTGGCTGTGGTAATTACCACCAGCAACAAACTCTTTCAGAGGTTCGCTGTCCAGTGCATCCAGATTCAAGGATGAAGAATCAAGCTGGTTGCCCAGCCCCACCCCACTATCCTCCCTCTTCCTAACTGTGTCAGTGTTAGTCCTCTTATCCTGCAGGGGGTAATCTGTCTGACTGCTCTCTGGTCCTCCCATGCTCCCACAGCCACTGTCCTCTTGTCTCATTGGAGGACTTCCTTCTCTTTTGGTAGCAGAGGTAGACTTCACGCTGACCCCGCTGTCTGTGCTTGTTCTCCTGTTCTCCTCTCCATTGTTCTCTGTCATGGTAACATGGAGTGTCACTGGGTCTTTGGCAATACAATTTTTCACTTCTGTTCTGTAACTGGAGAGGAACCAGCCTTTGTCTGTGACGACTTCCATCATCCCATCTCCAGGAGTGAGTGGGTGCCAGTCACATAGAGGGGCTTTCTAGTGTGAGAGGAGAGAGGATGTACTTGTCACTTTTAGGAACAAGATTAGTTATGACCTCGGCTAATATCAAGTTTGTGATGTCAGGGGTTTTTTATGACCCAAGTTGTGATCTCCTTTTGCTTTTCCTCTTCATGACAAATGTTGGTTCCCTTTTCTATTTATTTAATAGTACAAGGCTACATGACTGTGTTTCTTCTTGATTTTCTGTAATTACAGTGTACTTACCAATGCAACAGGTGTTTTCTCTGGATGTTTCAGGTAACACAGTAGGATGGTTGCTATAATAGCAATGATGGCCAACACACCCATAATGGACAAGGATGAAACAGCAATCATGAACCACTCTGGAGGGAGCAAAAACACAAAGTTTAGTAGGTGTTTTGGGTGTAAATACAATTACAGCTCTAGATGTAAATCTGTATCATATCATATATCATATCATTTCACATCATATCATATCATATCATATCATATCATATCATGTATATATATGTATATATATATATATATATATATATATATATATATATATATATATATATATATATATATATATATATATATATTTACAGTTGTGTGCCTCATCTCATGTTTATTTTATTGCTGGCATTTTCTTCTGTTTGTTGTGCTAATTTTCTATTGTTGTGATCTTTTCCTCAGTATGTTTTGCTCACCTTGCTCTGGTAGCAGCAGACACTGTGTAGGGGACCAATTGCTGGGATTGCGAGCTCCTTCACCTATTACCTTGATACTGACACAGTACTCTCTCCCCCAATGGAGAGAATTGAAAATCTTGGTCTCCTGATCCTCTCTCCGATCATATTTCATGAATGCAGTGGTATTCTGTAATGTCAGTGTAAATGTCAATTCGGGCAGCTAGCTATGATATGATATGTTGAAACACAGTATTATTTTAGGTACAGATTGTTATACTGCATCATAAACCAAACCAAAACTATAAATGGCATAGTCACATTAACAAGAAAACATTAACAACTTAGATTTAGCTATTGTCTCGTTTTTTTAAATCTGTTTTAAAAGACCTGTCAATCAGTTTAAGAGTGATACAGTAAGTCTCAATCTTTTTTCACAGGTTTTGCCTTTAAACCCTATCCTTAGGCTCACCTTAGGATGGGGTCCTCTTTCCTCCAGTTGGATAGTGTAGGTAAGCCCATAGGGAAAGAGCTTATTCAGAATAGGTTTTTTGTGAACGTAAACTGCTAGAGTGCTGGACGTAGCCCACAAAGTGAAGGAGGGAGGCTGCAGTTTACCTATAGGAACAGAGAAAGGTAAGAAAACGTGTAAAGAATTACCTTATTGTGTGCCTAAATTAAAATACACAATATTTTAATCATGCTACACTGGCATTACACCAAACTGACATACAACTGTGCTTACCGTCGTTTGGGAGAAATCTCGCAAACTTCCATGCAGACTCATCATCTCCGGCCACCAGCTGAACTCTGACCTTGTAGGCAGCACGATGGTCCTCTATAAAGCCGCTCAAGTCACAGTAGGTCTCTGTGATCCCTGTACAGATGGGCACCATTGCATCTTTCTCAACATACCTGAGGACAGAAAAAAACACCATTCACTAACTGGAGAGAGTTGAGCCATTGCATAATACATGGTGAAATAAAACCTAAAATTTTAATAAAAGTCATCTTTAACAATTAGCCATTCTTCTTCATTAATGAATCAGTGGACAAATATGACAAAGCAAAGAGCAAATCTAAGCTGCTCAGAGGAAAAGAAAAAAATAGAGAATGGTGGAAAATTTGAATTGCAAAACAGGATGCTGTAACTCTGAAGTAAAAGTGTCATTATTGGTATTGTGAAGTAAAACATACTTTGACATTTGTACATTGTACTTGGTGTTTGAAGGGGCATCTGCAGAACGGTTCCAATACACTATTACCTCCTCATCCAAAATATCCAACCACAGTTTATCAGGCTTAGGGATGTCCAGTCCTGCCACAGAAAAAAAGGAAGATTATGATGTGCATTCATTATTCATTATTACAAAAATGTCTACAAATAAAGTACAGTTCTCATCTGGCCGAGAGAGGAGACATTTGTATCATATCAAACGAATGCTGTGTGGAAGATGTGGTTAGGAGGAGAAAAGGAAGTCTGGCTGCCAAAAAGACGCACAAATCTTGCAAATAATTTATGGGATCTCTGATCATAATGAGATTGTGGTTTTTCTGTAAAGGAAACAGAGTTGTATCTATTTCCACTCTAACTGAGTGTTTCTGAGAGAAAAAGAACAATGTGTGATAAATTTGTCCCCGTCCCGACACTTTCCTGATGGAAAGGAAACATATTTTTATCATAAAAAATAAACATTTTTCAGAATGTTTTAATTTAACATACAGAATTTCACATAAATTGATTGAACTGAACAATTCTATAATGATAAACAAACACGATTGTCAGGATAACCATAGTAAGAATATATTTGTTTCATTTAAATACAAAGCAAAATTTAAATAGACACATAAAACATTCAGATATATTGAGACTTCAGATATAGTGTAATAAAAGTTGTTAATTACCTGATACACTGCTTATTGAAATAATCAGTAAGACAAGAATTGGTGTCTTGTTCCTCATATCCATTTTTGGTATTTGGAGAGATATCATCATTCACTCATAAATCGTCATGATCCATATAGTAGCCGCCAATAAAGTCTCGTATTCCAAGCGTTATCCAGAAAAATTCTATGTAACTGTGCAGAATAACATTCAATTGTTGATAACTGTTGACTGAAGGGACGCAGCTGTTCTCTCACTGATACTGTGCCGACTGTTCATCTGTGGAAGAAATGAAAAGAGGTAGCTTCTTTTTCCCTGATGGCATTATCTACATAACCCTCCCCAGATACCTTCCTCTATTGCTTAAGCCCCCTCCCACTCACATGATGCGTTTCCTGTTATGACTATAGTGACGCTGTGCAAAGTTTCATCTCTCTGTCCTCTCCCAGCAAACTTTTTCCTTCTCTTTTTTCTTTTTCTTTTCCTCTTTCTTGACTTTCAAGAGGTTCATGATGTTCCATACGCTGCTATCAAGGGCTTTCAGAAAAAAAAAACTGTGAGGCTCAGATACAAGAAAAGGGAAGAGTTCAGAAATTCCCTTTCCTTTTTTTAAAAAAAACCAAAAAAAAAAAACCCTATATGGTAGCTATAGATAAAAGAGACATTCTGATGCTTTCAAATATAATTAGTATCCTTTAATTTCTTAGTTTCCCTAATGAAAAAGATATGGTTTGAACCAGTGGCAAACACATCTATGTCTAAAGTTGCCTGTGTTTAGTTTGCATGTGCATGTGCGTGCCTGTTTCATTACAATAACTATCTTTTCCTGTGCTAGTCTCTAAAACCTCAGTTGTGGTTAGCTGCATTGCAAATATGTTATACAAAGACCACAGGCAGAGATAGCTGTGAGGAGAACCACTCAAAACACACATTCATACTAGCTAGAATTTGAATGTATGTTTATTTTTTAAGTGCAATAAAAGCAAAACAACCTTGACTGAGAGGTAGGATATCACTTGTTTTGTTGGTAAAACATATGTCATGATTGTTGATTTTTCTTCTGAAATGTGTAGCCAGGGGAGGGAATACATATTAGTGTTTAAAAATGACCTATAACCACTTGTTTATGACTCTTAAGTGATATTTGTATGACCTTTTAAAATACTAATCAAGAAAGTGGAATATCTGTTGACATCTACAGTTTCAACAAAACACGGTGACTGTGGGACCATATTTCCTCATCTTACCCACACAATGAACTTTTCACCATTTTGTTGTTATCACTTTTCTGTAGATTTTAAAAGGAAATGTTTGATAAAAGGTTATTGTGGGTGGATATGAGTTATGGGTTTCTTTCATCATATTAGCCTGACGTTGGCAAATTACTCAAGACAATGTATGCACTGGTCACCAGTTAATAATCATTTAACCAAAGATTATTATCTAGTAAATGCACTTTCTCATACTGACTTGTCAGTATTTCCATGAAACAATGTAGACTTAGTGTACAAACAAGATGTAAAACTTTCACCTATATGTCTGAATTTTCCTTTCACCTTAAGATACTAGATAATAAATCTGTAATCACAGGATGGATTTATAGCACAACTGCTCTAAAACTAATGAGATGTTTATTGTTCAACCAACCAAACTATCTTGCTTTTCTCCTCCCTTTGCTCAGGTTTTTCTCATGACCTTATTTAGTGACTAAATACAATGTTTGTCTCATTCACAGGACACACTTTTTTGAAATTCTTTTAAAGTGCTTTCAATTCTGAGAAAGTGCTTTGCCATTAAATGTAGCCAAATATATCATCCTGGTTTCCCCTTGTGTTTCTTATGTCCTTTGGTGTTTCTGCCTCACATGTGTGTGAGTTTTACTTCCTAGTAAATGCAAAAACACTAAACCACATAACTAGGTATTAGTGTTCTTTTTAGTTTCTGTCTTGCAGATGGACAGAGAACTGGGAGGTGTGGGGGTCATGATCTGTGACACCTAAATGTCACAGATCATGTGTTGTTCAGAAGAGGAATTTTCCACACAAGTCACTGGTACATGAAATGTATATATTATATCACCCTCTAGTGGTCTTAAAAGGTGCACAGATCTTCACATTGAATATTTTTTGGGGCTTCCCATCATCATCGTTCAGTATGCCAGTATTGATATGATTTAGACTGATACAAAGACTGAACATCAACGGTCTTCTGTTTTTCAGCACTCTGAAATGATATATTAATATAGTGAGCTCATCTGCTTAAGATTTGTATATTTTGTGGGGAATTTTGCCTTAACCTAATAATACCAAGTTGAATCAAAGAGGAAACGTGGGAAGAGAGAGAGAGAGTGATGATGTACCACAAAGTTCCTTTGGCAGCTTCAAATTGGGTGGTTATGTGGTATGTGTCTAAAACCACAAGACTACTGTGCCCTATATTCATAACTATGTTCTGTATATTGCTAAAACACAACACCAGATGTTTAGAGTAGAGCTTTAATGTCCCCAAGAGGCAGTTTAGGCAGTTTTTTTTAATACAGCAATGAATAAAAGCAAGAATCAGTACAAAACATAAATGAATAAATACACAGGTTCACCACAAGGTAACTAATTGTCATAATCTACAGAAAGCAGGGTACACCCTGTCGCATCTATAGTTGGAAACAGTCCAAAGCTCATTTGTTTAAAAAGCCAATAGCTGAAGCAATAAAAGACTTCATATATCTGGTGTCCTGATGGCAGCAAATTAAACTAGTGGCAAAGAGCATTTAAATTTTCACCAGGTTTATAGAGGCAGGGCTCCACCTCATCACACTTCACTGGTGAGCTGAGATGTCTCAGGGACAGTCCAGTGTGTCAGGGTGAAAGATGCAGGAACAGCATACACTGAGAAGCAAAACTGAATCGGTGGAAGTGTGCAAAGGGAGACGCAGCAAAGGACAGCCCTTGAGGGAATTCCACAGAGACAGATCGTTCACACATTTTGTTATTGGTCAAGGAACAGACAACAACAGCAGTGATATTTGCAAGAGGGAGCAGTGGTGAGACACAAGGGACTGAAAGAGGAACTAGAGATCATTTGGAAAGTAAATGTAAAAGTGACCCCAGTGGTGGCTCCAAAAGTTTCCAAAAAATCTGAGATCAGAAAGATCACATTTTAGGAAGAGCAAAGATGTTGTGTTGAAGCCTGAAATTCAAAGACAGCAAGTGTTCAAGAGGTTAATGAAAACTCACATACAGTACCACCAATATGAGTGAGGGAACCTTTCAAACAATAGAGTTACATTTACAAATTTGCACACATGTTAGTCATTAACTTAATTTCCTCACAGAATTCTTTTCTTTCTTGAACATTTCCTTGAACTGTCTATCAGCGTATGTGTGCATAATACAACTTTTACAGATAAAACATCCTGCATTAAAATGAAATAAGGGAGCTTTTCATTGTGTGTGAAAAACATTCAGTCTCAGCCTTTTCTTCTTTTTCTCTTGGAGTCTGTGGAGAGGAAGCCATTTTGGTTCAGGGCCCTGACAGCTCAGCTGGAGTCATTTGAGCTGTAATGCAGCTTCATACTGTCAAACAAGCTTTGACTGTCTCAGGCTTCCACGAAACCGGTCTGGCAGGTGGGAAACTGGTGCACTGGACACGCCCGTCACTGTGAGAAGAAGAATAAAGGATTGAGAGAATGAGGCTGGAGGTGGGAGGTGTTAGGAGGGAGGGGGAAGGCAGACCTACCTGAGAATGCTCAAATGAAGGTCAGTAACAAATGCACAGCAGAGTTTAAGGAGAAGAAAAGAAAAGAGAGAGGATAGGAGAGGTGTTTAATGTGGCACCACCATGCTCTAACCACTGCTGTGTGACTGAGGAAACACCTGGATGTGAAAAAGCTCCACCTGCTCTCACCTCCACTCTCCACTCTGTGCTGCCCTAAGTACGATGGCAAAGTATGACCCGGTAAGTTCTCCATTTATCCTTTTCCTGCTTTGTTATAGGGTAAAACCCCTTCTTGTTGCAACAGTGTGCCCTCTGCTTCTACTTTCCTCTTTCCTCCAAAAAATACTCAAACTGTACCTGTCACTCTGACTCTGAATGATGGTTCCTGTTGAGTTTGTCTGCTCCCTGTTCGCTCTGTACAAGTTTCAGTGTGTTGTGTTATCTGTAAAACCTGTGTGTCCAGAAGGCTGAAGAGTGCTGTTGATTACAGGCCATTGGTTTACATAAGACGTTTCAATTTACCTGCCAAACAGCAGGTAGGAAGGGAGTTATAGGTTTTCCCTAAGTAAGCTGTTGTTATTAAGGGTTTCTGTCATTACTTTCTATAGGGTATCACTTTTACACTTTGCTTGAAACTCTTTATAACACTTTATCAAACATTGTATCTCTGTTTTTCTGTAGTGTATACATCCCTGTACAAAAAGCCCAGTTTTTAACTTTGTGACAATGAGTTTTTCAGGCAATTCAATGGGTTTTTAAAGTGTTTATTAAATTGTTTATTTAGCTGAAAAGGTAGGAGAACCCATAAAAGAACACTTTCTCCCTCAGTTTATCTGAAAAATTGTAAATCAGCACTGTTGCCTCTATCTATTCTGTACTTATATCACCAATTGTAACATATACACATGAGAGTATAAGGATAAAATGTATTGTATATTGTACAGATATTAAACATACAAACTTATGATTTTAGCAAAGCCCACATAACAGCTGCACAGCACTATAAAAATGTAGCAAATGTGTTAGCTCGATTTTACACAGAACTGACTGACTCCTTGACTTTTCCTATCAATCTATCTTGTGACAACATCACAGTCACAACTTGACCTCACTAATGACAAGCAGATAATGTATTAAATACACAGCAAATAATTTGATATTCAAATTTTTGAATGTCTCTGTATTCTGTATACTACAAGAGTTAAAATGGGTTTTGGTTGCAAATAAGTTCAGATCATCACATGTCCGACAGAAATGCAGCGGCCTGATTTGTGTCTACTTTGATTTATTTTCACCCCAACAGTTTGGGAAAAACATAAGAGGACACTTCTGTTTCCCATTTTATGTCACACATCTTTGTAACTTCATATGATTATAGTTGTTGTTTGAGTGAAAAATTGACCTTTCAAAAGTCATGTGAACCCCTAATCTTTTAATTTTACAGTATTTTTCCATGATAATGGCCGACAGGCAAACTATGCAAGATGATCCATGTGTACTCTTTTGGGAAATATGATGAACCTAGTCCTCCACCTATTTCGGCTCAGTCATTTCACTTCAGTTAAGTAGGGTGCCTATAGGCGAATTTTGAAACTTGACCGGCATGCAATAGAACTGGTCTTATGAAACACTTTTGTCAGCAGGTCTCCCCGCAAACCACTCAGTGCCACCACCACAGATTAATTCCTTTCTTTTTTTGACTAAGGATTCTCCTAGTTTATGAAGGTGTGACCCCAGTGATGAATGAAGAAGAGTCACAACAGCTATGGAGAAGCCATGGTTACTGGCTGTTGGGAACTAAATCTTAGCTTTCTCTGCACTACAGACAGATTCATAAAGCCTAATTGAACTCCCTAATTTACCTACCTAGTTTACCCTAATTCTGTCAGTACATTTCACGGTAACACCATCAAAACTTTTGCAATAGAGCTTCTGATTGTATTAATTCTGGCCTATAACAAAACTTGATCACAAAAAAAATCTGGCTCCCGTGCATTAAATCTGAACCTAATGACAGTATTGGATCACTTTCTGTAAATGCAGAGGTGACACTACAAATAAGTGATCAGGTCACATTGAGCTCAAACAAGTTTAGTCAGATAACAAGCTGCATTCGGGAACATTTATATCTCTGCTTTAATCTTTCCGAGTTGCATTGCACAGATCAAAAAACTTAGCAAAACCCACATAGCAGCTGCATAGTGCTATAAAAAATTAGCAAATGTGTTAACTCAATATTACTCAGTCACTGACTGACTCTTTTACCTTTCCTATTAATCTATCTTATGACAACAACACAGTTTACAGTAGCTAAACTTAAATCTCATTCCAGGAAGCAGGAAGTGAAAATCATTTAAACCATGAAACATGGAATACACTTTGAAAAGTTGCAATCATTGTGGTAGAAAAAAGATATACACAGAGGCAGATATGAATCACAAGCAAACTTAGAAGTTATTGTTTTAACAGGGGAAAAGTCTGACTAACCTATGTGACCTACAGTATCTGTTTACCATGAGCCATCCACATTAAACTGATGGTAGAGCTTCAGCCAGTGGGTTAAAAGCACTGTTACCTCATTGTTTCAGTCACCTTCGTTCTCCCTGTTACTTCTCATTTGTTAGTGGATGTTAACCTACCTATCCCCAAAAAATTCAAGTACTGATAAAATCCTTTGTCTGAAATCCTGGCTACTGGGAGCTGTGAATCAAAAAGGGCAGAGGAGATAGCATGAATAGAAAAATGAGGAAATGAACAGCAGAAAACCTGATCTTTTAGTCACAGTTGCCAGGATACATCACTTGAGTCTTTGTGCATAAGGTTGTTACCTGGGTGTGGACTTAAACATAGACTTGATAATAATGTGAGGGTCACATGGAGGACAATGCGTTACGTGCTTTGTCTTGGCAACCACAAACATGCAAGGTATTTGCTTAACTATTGTCTGTTTATCTACTTGTTTTATTCTTATTAGATATAGGATGGTGTGTTGTTTCCAAGGGTAATTGATGAAACAGTAAAGAATTATTACACTTAGAAATGTCTGTGTATTTAACAACCTTTTGCTTTCTGTTATTTACTTTTCCTCTATCTTTTCCTCAGAACGAGCCCCCTCCTCCTTACTACTCTGTTGCCGTGCACACACTGCCCCCCCTCAAGTCCTATGAGGAGGTGGTGTATGGTCCAGGCCTGACACCCCCCACACAGCCGCATTACATTCCCCAGTACCCGCCACCTGTGGTAGTTCCCCAAGTCCCACGTTCAATACGTGAGTGTAGTTGCAGCATGAATCCATATTGTCCTGAAACTACAATGAATACAAGGTGTACAGACAGAACAAATGGAGTCACTTCAAGAATATTTAATGTGTTTGTTTTCTGTGTCTCTGTACAGCCCCCAAGAGGAAGAGATGCTGTGAGAATAATGCACAGTGTTACGGAGGATCAGGGGGAATCTTACTGGTGCTTGGTTTGCTGGCTCTGGCCATCTGGCTTGGAGGTATACAGATCATACAGATTACCAAACATTGTCATTAATATTCATTTGCTGCTCTAATTTATTCAAAACTATTGTAAGTGCATGCAAAGTATATGTTAGTCACAGTGTTTCTATTGCCCTTGTGCTTCTCATGAGCTATAGTCAATTTGCATGCATTTTGGTAACATGTTGTAATAAGGCATACCTTTAAAAAGGGTTTGTAAGTTGGAACAAATGGCTTTATTACCTAATCATTTTATGCTTTATTGAGCAGTAATAAGCAATTCAGAACTACATTTGACATTTTGGGAAATGGCAACCAATCCTCTTCTAGCATTCTCTTCCACATTTAGCATTGCTTTATCTTTTTAACCTATTGTATTTATATATAAAAAAGAACTTAATACATATAATTTTAAAAAGCACTCCATTGATCAATGTAATAAGTATACATAGTAAATGCAATTAATAAACATAATAAAAAACATAATATTTAATATCAATATAAAATTGTTCTATATGATTACAACTATTATATTGTTAGAGAAATGTCACTATCTGTTTACAACTACATTATAGTTTATTCATTCATTTATTTATTTATATACTACTAAATCAGGGAAATAAAGGGTCACCAGATTTTTTATTTTTATTTATATTACAAAGTAGGAGAAAATACAATAACCACAAATTACAGAAATACTGTACAAGATATTGTCTGGGATTGTGCAAAATGTTCACAGTATAATCAATATAAACGGTGCATGTAATGTGCACATGTCAGTAATTTTACTGCAGTTTTAATTTAGTTTGAGCTGTTACATTTGTTCAGTGCTAGAATAGAAAAGAAAATGTATGGGAATTGGATCACCTTGGGATGTGAATGAGTTAAAAGAGTATGTAATTATTGAAATATGTTGTCAAATCATTTAAAATAGTGGATTTTCATCAAGTGAGTGAGGAAGAGGTGATGTATTCATGCAAGTAGGTTTTTATTGTTTTTATTTTATTGTTTAGATTTAGTTTTGACTAACTATAATAACCATGGTTCGCTATATCATTCCTGCCACTCATTACTATCCACTCTTCCCCAAATGGCAGTGCGTTATGGCACAAGGGCGGCAACGGCAGTGATCCTCTATGGTAACGAGGACAATGATCACAGAAATGAAAATCAGCCTTTGCCAAAGTATGACACCTGCCCCAACAACACTGTCCAATGTGATGGGATCAGAGACTGCCAACTGGGCTCTGACGAAACAAAGTGTGGTGAGTAAGCACACACACACACACACACACACACACACACACACACACACACACACACACACACACACACACACACACACACACACACACACACACACACCCTAACCTTAACCACTGACTCAAAAATCAGCGTTTTACCAATTGGGGAAACGGCTTTTGTCCCAAATTGCACAAGCCCCGAAAGTAACTTAAGTCATACACACACACACACACACACACACACACACACACACACACACACACACACACACACACACACACACACACACACAAACACATACACACACAGACCTTAATCAGACTAACAGAAGGACAGATGGTGTGGAAGGATGGGTGGACACTTGACAGCTCAAAGGATGTAACCCTCACAACAGAAAACAGGCTGAGTTCTCATACATAGGTTTGGTAATGGGGATAATAGGTAGTGTAGATTAACAAGAAAATTTCTACTGCTAATTAAACTGGTAAAAATAACAACAATTTTATTCATATAATAATTTTAAAGCACAAAGTGCTTCCATGACAGCATGCTTGAATTTGCTTTCTAAGTGAAGCTTTAATTTATTTTTAGTGTTTGATTTTTGGTTTACATTAATTGTTTGTAGCTGCACACAGGTTGAAGACAAGCATATTATGTAAAATATCTTACTGAACCCACTAAAAACATGCAAACTAAGCCTTCTTCTCTTGCTCTCTGTTCCCCAGTGAGGTTCAGCGGTGGCGGCGGTCTGCAAGTCAGGACAGCTGAAGATGGACGATTTCTACCAGTGTGCTACAAGGGCTGGGACCAGAGCTATGCCGACCAGACCTGCGCACAGCTAGGTTTCAGGAGGTAAAGAATCACCAGCTTAAGTTATTTTATTTTATTTACTCAGTTAACAACAGACATAAATGCTGTCAGAGCAGAAAACCCTTTTGAAGACATGTATTACCACTCCCCATCATCATTCTGGCTTCATAAAGGAATGATTTAGCTAGTCATTTTGCCAGAGCCAGTTTCAACAGCAGCTAAAGAACATGTGGGCTTCTGTCTCCGACTCACAATTTACCCACTGAGATCCATCTAATTTCTCCTCACCTGCTGCTGTGTGTTAGAAGTGGAATTGATTCTCCATGGGTCTCTCTGAGGTGTCTCAGTGTGACAGAACCAGAATGAATTTCCAGACCCAGTCAAGCATGGTTTTCGACAAAATGGTCTCTATATGTGCAAGTGTGTCTCTTCTGCTTCCTGAGCGGCCTTTCTCTCTATCTCCAGGTCCTATGTCACCAAAGCGATTAAATCTCAGGAGTCTATTGGTCTAACATTGACCAGCAGACCATCTTCATCTATCCAGAGTGTGGTCAAAGTCAGGTAAATATTTTAATCCCTTATTCCCCCTGTTAATACAGAGCTCAGTCACACATAATCTATGATCTTTTTAATCTCAGTGTATTAGAAAAATATAACTCACAACATGAAATACTGTTCAACTTAACCTCTTCTTTTTATATGCTTAGAATACTACAAAAACAGTGGTAAGGTGCACACTGATGTATGTACTCATGTTGGCTGACATGTTTTTCTCACTGTGGCACTACGTAGTTCTTCCTGTCCAGACCAGGAGACCGTGTCCCTGCAGTGTGTGGGTAAGGAGCCTCCATCTGTTACTACACTCATGTGCCACACACAGTTACATATGAGCTCCCTCTTCCTTCTCTTTTTATGTCACAAACACAAATACCCATGACTGCACACCCACCACAACAACAAAACATGAGGATTTGAACCATGTCATTTGATGCTGATCACTGAAATTAGCTGAAATCAGTACTTACCGTCTTTGAATCTTGATTCTGGTTGAATTTTTCAAACAATGATATATACCACAATATGTCAAACATGCAAGCTAGTTCAGTCAACTTTATTGCTACACTTACATAATACTTCGGGCACTGCAACATATATCCAATGCACCCTTTCAATCTTGGTAGTTTACCTAAGCTGTCAGTGCTCTGCTCACTCTTTTGCCCACTCCATGCTTGTTGCCTCAACATTTACCTGTAAGCTATGCTGGCATGTTACTACTGCTGCTGCTTTTCATATTGTTGCATTTCATTACCCCAAGCATCCACCTGTTGGCTCTGATTCAGTTATTATCATCGCTCCCTAATGTGTTGGGCTTGGTGTTTCTTTGTGGGGTGCACATACACACTTTATATATTCTACATCCATATTACGATCAATTATACTATATACTATGACCGAATTATGTAAAACTCCTCACATGTACAAAACAGTCATTAACTCATTTGTTTGATTTGGAAAACAGTTTTGTATAAGCAATAACACAATATGATCATTCTAACACCATCTGATTTCACTGAAAATCAATAAACGATTATATTGTATATTTGCCCTGTTCTGTACAAAAGATGTTTTCACTGTTTCTTTTGTATTGCACAGTATCTCACAATGTCTCTCATTCCCAGACTGCGGTCGGCAGCAGTCTACATCTCGGATCATAGGGGGCAGCGTAGCTAAGTTGGGTCAGTGGCCTTGGCAATTGTCGCTCCACTTCAGAGGATCCCATGTCTGCGGAGGAGTCCTGATCTCCCCTGATTTTGTGCTGACTGCTGCCCACTGCTTCCCAAGGTGAATGTCTAACATCGGAAATGTGTCTTGGCATATTTTTTCACACTTGAGGATTCATGTTTTTTGTTCATTCGTGGCACAGTATTCATACACTGTATTAGTAGAAATTCACATTGTTCAGCTTGTACTGCATTCTACAATGCTGAACTGATGTGTTTCTAAGTTACAATGTGAAGAAAGTCTTCTGTGCTGGAAATATAAGCACCGATTTCAATTCAATGAGTCCATGCTTTCCGCTGAGTAGTCTCTTTCTGTGTTGCAGAAGCAACACCTTTACCCTCTCAGCAGAGTACTGGAAAGTTTATGCTGGAGCGGTATCTCTGGACAGACTACCTCAGCCCTACATGGTTAAGAGGATCATACTCAATGAGAACTACAACACTAAGACTAATGACCAAGATGTTGCTCTGCTCAAACTTACATCTCCAGTTCTTTTTAATGGTAGGTCACACCTTCACTTTGTTAAAATAATGTTGATGTTTATCCTACTTTCATAACAGAGGATGCAGTCATAATTTGGTCAAATGGTGCAACAAAAGCTATACATGTGTAAGTAGTGAATAGAGTGGCTATTTTATATTAATCTACATAACTCAAAAGACATATTATTCATTTTTAATACCTGAATCTAAGAGCTGAATTTGGTCATCACACAGGGACAGTCTGTACATTCATGTATGATTTTTTAATAACACACTAACAAAAACGTAACATGGTGTCTACAGGGTAAATGCATACTAGCAGGACAGTGACTGTCATAGTAATACGTTTCTTGTTGAGGAGTCTGAGCTTTTAAATTCTGTGCTGACTCTACGTTCATTCTCATAATCTGATTTGCCCAGCCCAGTGTGTGTGTGTGTGTGTGTGTGTGTGTGTGTGTGTGTGTGTGTGTGTGCATCTGCCTACAGTACCATCCCTTTGAGAACATAAAATTGTTGTTTTGGTTGCAAAAGTCTATATGTTTTTGTGTTTTATCCAGATAAAGTTCAACCAGCTTGTCTGCCAGCTTTTGACCAGCGATTTTCCCATGGCACCAAATGCTGGACCTCAGGCTTTGGCACCACTGAGGCAGGATCAGGTAAGCTTGAATGAGGAGCAACCCAGTACACTATGAGTGTCACAATACATATAGAGAGGATAGGTGAGATCTGCATCAGGGTGTCATTTACAAGGTCAAAAGCCAGAGTAAACCAAAATAATAATTTAATTTAAAGAAACTTATCTGGAACATTTGAAAGAAAGAACTAAAAGCCAAAGTAGATTAGAGTATTATCTGGCCCTAAAAAGAGATTACGAATTGGAAGAATATCTTTCCACTGTCAGAGACAGAAGGCAGAGACAGATCCTAACCAAGTACAGGCTAAGTGACCACAAATTGGCAATCAAAAAAGGACGACACAAAAAAATCATGGCAATCAATAGAAAACAGAATATGTGGTCACTGTTTGACAGATGAGGCTGAGACAGAGATGCTATGGCAGTCAAGCAGGAGTTAACAGGAGGTGGCTGCCCCACCTCTTTGTAAATTCAGACTTAGCCTAGTTATAATGTAAGTGGGCATTTACACATCACTTAATTAAACTGGATGCACCACACAGAAGTTACATAGAGATTAGTTATAAAATATTTTGTTATTTAACTAGTGACTGCCAGGTGTAACTGTTGTGAAGCTAATTGAACCAACTAACAAAACAGTTGTTTGCTACAAGCTGCTTAAAGTTAAGAGTAAATGCAGTAATATAGAATATGGTTGACATATCTGACCTGACACTTGATGAAATGCTGTTTGATAATAATGTAAAAAATGGGGAGATGTTGAATTACATTTCACAAAAATAACATTAAATTACCTTAAATTACAAAATATTATTCGAATAACATTAGACTAGATGACCAAATAATATCAGCTAGTCAGACATTTCCCACTCATCCTAAAGTGCATGAATATATAAATGCTAAAAATACACATTTCTCCTGGCATGCAACAAAATCATACCCCCATTTAACCCCCAATTAAGTTCAATTTATCATTCACCCCTCTAAAACCCTCTAAAAGTATCTGTGATGCTACAGTGACTTCCTGTTTACCTAGATGATTCTTTTGTTTCGGCTGCTTTACTGATTTCACATTATTAAAGTCTTCAAGCTAATACATTTCTTATGTTTTAATGATGCAACCTGATTTAGTAAATCACTAGTTTGAAACTAGCTACATGCCTGCTGGTAAAGCAGCATGGATGATGTCAGACATTGACTGATGTCTGTCCTGTATATATTGAGGCTGATAGTGAATGAGGAAGATGCATGTAACTCAATATTGATGGCTGGTTGACAGGTCTTGAACTGCAGGGGAAATAAGAACGCACAACACCAAGATTAATCAAATAAGTCAGAGATTAAAGAAAGGAGAAATGACAGTGGACCAGCTGTTGCCATAGCTGTGCATATATAAATCAATAGCTAATCTAATTTTTAAGCTCTCTCTAAAGTTTATTTTTGTCAAGGCAATATTTTATCACAATTTAGATCTTTGTTCGAAAAATAAATGAGCCTATTGTTTTTCTCCAATGCAGGCACTGTCTCCAAGGATCTGATGGAGGTGGTTGTGGACATCATTGATACACAAGTGTGTAACAGCCCCCGTGTGTATGGAGGCCTTGTGACCAAGAACATGCTCTGTGCTGGGGACCTGAATGGAGGCAAAGATTCCTGTCAGGTGAGCAGTCAGTATTAGGGCAGCTGCCCAGTAATCAGATTACATTCATCACACAGATTTCATGCTTTTGAGTGCACTTTGTGCTGTAGTGAACTTTGGAGGAAAACTTCTGTTAACTAAGTATAAACTGTGTTTCCCAGGGTGACAGTGGTGGACCTTTGGTTTGTCAGACAGAGAACCGTTGGTTCGTGGCAGGGATCACCAGCTGGGGAACTGGCTGTGGTGAAAAAAACAAGCCAGGTGTTTACACCAAAGTCAGTAGCGTCTTGCCCTGGATCTATAGCAATATGCAGGTAAGAATGGATCTATGGTAAAAACTGAATGACTAGTAGGAGGGCAATTACAGTATTAGGATGCATTTAGATTTGAGCCACAGGATTTCACCATTTTTACTCCTCCTGTGCCTCCTGCAGCAAGAGAGGCCATGATGTCACTTTGTCTCCTGCTGGTGGTCTGCTTTCCCCCTTCCCCAATGAACCCTGCACTATGAAGTCGTCTTTGAGAGATGGATGGATTCACACATGCAGTAAAAGAATGAATTAGTGAGGAGATACTGTAGACAGAAAAAACAGAGGGATAAAAGGTTGTATGCTGGCTTGGAGATGAAGTATCATGCCACATTTTTAACACATGATTTCTGTCTTGGTGTTCTGCATTATCTATACTCATCCATGTTTGCAACCTTTGTTACAAGGCTGTTTAAGTGTTTTACCTGAACCTGATTATTGATACACATTAATTGATGCACTGATTTCAGTCTTGCATTCTTGATTTTATTCCTCTGTCTCTTGTTGTCTCAGTAATACAGTATATTTATGTTTACTTTCATGTAAAGTGAGTTTTAAAGATGGCTGGCCCTTCTCTCATGTGGTCTGTGCAAATGCAACATAGTCCACTCTGCTGTGATCTCCTTAATATTCTTATAGAAGTGGTTGGAGAGTGAAGCTCCTTAAAGATGATCTATGATTGTAGAGGTGTGTTTTTTTTCCTCAGGGACACATCTCAGGCTTTCCCATGTTGACTATATTAGAATAAAAAAGGACACTTTACTAGCAGTGTGGCCCCAGACACCCTGATTGAGCTGGCACTCTGTATTTGCACCCAAGGCAGGATTACCCACTCTTTATAAGAAATTTGCACCACTTAAGTACAATATCAGCTATGACAGGTTGTCCATCCTGTGGCCCTGGTCTTAAGGGATTTGTGCCAAAATCTAGTTTTAAGACGTTCATTGTTTTAGTTCATATTGTGCTCATTTGTTGTATCAAATTGCACACAGAAAATCTAGGGCAAAGTAGTATTATTCCATCGTAAGGCTGCAAGCAACAGTTATTTTCATTATTAATAGGTCTGACACTGATTTTCTTTAATAATCATTTGGTTGTTCAGTGTATAAAATAGTGAAAAATGCCCATCATTATTCCCTTAAATGCAAGTCAACATATTCAAATTACTTGTTTTGTCTGGCCAACATTCAAAAACCTAAAGGTCATGACTTCACAATCATGAAAACCTGGGAAAACTATTTTACATCCATTACATTTGAGACACTGGTATGAGTGAATTCTTTGGCATTTTTGCTTAAAGAGTAATGACTTCAATTATTAATCAACTGTCAAAATTGTTGCCAATTGATTTTATGTCAATGGACTAATCGATAAATCACCTAATCAATTCAGCTAGTGGGGGGCAATAGGGGCCCAACAACAAACTTTTTCCCTAGGGTCCCATAGGAGGTTAATCCGGCCATGTGTGCACCTAAACCTCTCCTTGTACTCACACTGTGAATTTTTTTCTGAATGTGTTCTTCTCAAATTGTATGGCAATTATGTTCTCTGTGGGTCATATTTATGTGCAATGGTTATGTTGTCTAAGAGATTTTTTTATATTTGTCTAATGTGTGGGAATCACTGGATAAGTCAAATAAATGTGAAGGAAAATAATTGGTCCAGGCTCTCATTATGAAGTGAATTAAACATATGATGAAGCCTGACCACAAGACCTTCACAAGGTGTCAATCACACATGAGGCTGGCACACATAACGCTGGAGGGTCAATGATGGGCGTGCGTGTGTGTGTGTGTGTGTGTGTGTGAGAGAGAGAGGGAGAGAGAGGGAGAGAGAGACAGAGATAGGGTTCATCGCACTGAATAAGGCAGTCACTCCAGGAGCCACATTGTTATCCATCACATCTCTTTTTTTTTCCAGGACAAATAGATGTGAGCAGTGCACATATTGACAGATGAGAATATTTGGAACAAAAGCCTTGTGAGACAAGCTGATTGATTTTTTTTGTGGGTGGATAACAGTTTGTTGGCCAACGGTCAGCTGGAGGAACAAGAGGTAAGTTGATAAGCAGCATTTTTGTGTGTATCAGATATTATTATCATTATCATTATTATTATTATTATTATTATTATTATTATGCCAGAAAATGAGAGTCAATTTTAGGTCTTACTGAGCATAAAAGATGGATAGGAAGACTTGGATTTTCTCATAATTTATTTTTGGTTGTTTATTCTGATTCTGTCATCAGTCCAGTGTAAATAAATCATTTAATTCGCAGTATTGTCAGTGAATCACTCAAAGTTTTAATATTAGCTACATCTTACTAACCAGTAGAAATAGCATTAACAACGCTATTTGTTTGGTGTAATATACCATGAGGGTGTGTCTACCAGCACTGATCACTATAACCTTCACTGGAAAAAAAATGCAAATACGGATCTTCAGCCTTTGAGAAACGTGACCAATTCACTGTGTCTGACACGATTAGTCATTATAAGCCCTGCCACAGTTAGTTGAAAATCAAACATCAAATGTCGTGTATGATGTCACTGCTGTTATTATAAACGCTTATTTGCCTTCACTGAGAGGGGGGAAAAAATCACAAAACGGGTGATGGCTCGCTTTTCTGCTCCGTCTGATGATCCACAGGTTGAGAGACGCAAAAGTGGATGAATGCGCAGACGTCACACATCGGGTGTTGAATTATATAGTGCCAATTGTTTATTCTGAGGCTGTTGTTGAGAGCTGGCAATGCGTGATACCTGAAAGCAGTGCCATGTATGCTGTGCGTTTACATCATAATGGAGAGGTTGGTCAGTGCGTTAGTGAGTGTCGATCTTTGTTGTCGGGGCGCAACATACACAGGTAACAAAAGCCATTGAATTAGCGACAATTTTCACCCGAAGCTGACGTATTTGTTTATAAATGGATGCGTGACGACGTGTCTGGGAGACCGCCTGAATTCCAAGCGAGTAATTCTGACTTTAAAGCTGCGTGCCACACCCCTTCTCTCTGTTAATGAGTGGACTCGAGTTGTCCTTGTGGTTTTTTGTTTTTTTTTATGAGTCCGTCATCTTAACCCATTTTTCGTTCGGCGCCAGAATTTTCAGCTGGAGACAGTTACCATGGAGATAACTGGACACTATGGAAAGACGCACATTGTTGTCATGGCGATGTAACATCATTATGATGGCAGATATAGGGGGCCAGGTTGTTTTTTTTTTCTTTTATGAAGGGTTATGAAGACCTGTTGTGTGAGCTATTTTACAGTTATCTTTTTAATTGGCACCAGAACTTTTGTATTTAGCTTGTTTGGTCATTGGTAAGACACATGTACAACCACAAAAGGGGAGAATGAAAAACACAAAATTCACACAAATATCCATATAGTACCATTTAGGTACATTTTCACTCACTGAATGAAGTTCTGCCTCGTAGAGTGATAGTGATCAGACAATGAAACATGTAGGCACACCGGGGAGAATGACCTCTATCATACAATATAATTTAAAACACCATTTAATCTGTGTCGTTGTGCACAAATAGGATCCTGAAATACACACTCAGGACACAGAACAGTTGGTGGGGTGCGGTCTTGTGTAAAAACACATACAGTAGGCACTGAATATAGTTTTTGATGTATGACCTTGTCTGCCTCGTCCATAATTCACCAGTTAAAATCTTACATTGTAATTTTAGACATTAGTTGGTACTGCTTTTGCACATTTGCAGAATGACATGATGTCAAAGGATAGATCATTATTTTTTTCATGTATCAGTGACTTTTGGGCACTGTCTATTTTATCGTCTTACTGCTCCCATTACTTTGATTCATTGTTGTCTCTTTGATTGCTCTCCTGTTTCTTCCTCTCCCTCGTCACATTTGCCTCACCACATTTCCTGACCTTTCTTTTAATGCTCTGTGTATTTTATACTGGAAATGTCACTATCATACAACAGACTGCCCTTCCCTTGTCCTCTCCGCTCAGACAGTGTCTCCTCTGCATGCCCTTCGCCTGTACTCTCCTACCAGACGATGTCCTTGTCTGCTTGTCTCTCATTCTCACTGTCTTCCTGCCTGCCCTTTCCTTGTCCCCAAATTGCAGAAAACGACCTCCTTGCCTACCATTTCCTTGTCCGCCACAAACAGATACACTCTCCTTGTCTGCCCTTTTCTTGCCCTCTCCTCTGAGACAAAACAGAGCCTGACTCTGGAACTTGATATAGCTCAACAATAGCAGAGATAAGGGAGGTTAAAGAAAAATAGAGCAGCAACTGCTCAGGTGCCATGTAGCATACCTATGGAGAGAAAGGCTGGCACTGAATAGCTGCTTGATATATTACATTGGGCAGTGACATGCTGTCAAACACCCTAAAGGATTCTCACGGGACAAACGTGTGACTGACCTACTAATGGATAAAAAGGCTCCAATCAACAGAGATTCATATTGCAACCTAACAAAAGTTTCATAGCTGTGATCTCATCATTTCATTATTTATGTCGGGGTCAAAAATATCAGTCAGAAAAGTTTGTTTCATCAGATATAAAATAGAGCAAGACCAATAAATTGACTGGGCAGGCATATAGGTGTATATGTCAAGAAATTGCAGTACATAATTAAAAAAGATATGTTTAATGGCATTTAGAAACAGTGTCTTTTTGCATACTGTAATGTGTCAAGTAGAGAACTGACAACTTTATTTTTCAACTGTAAAATTCCCAGCTTGGTACACATCGTACACACACATAGAAACAAATTTAAGGGATTCTTAACAAAAAATATTGTTTAGGTCATGTGTTTATTGTAAAGAAATCATCTTTATCAGCCAACTCTCAAATATTGATATAAGCATTAGCTTCAAAAATCCAGTATTGGTTGGGCTATAACATAAAATCAAGGTAGTTTGTCAATTAGATTTTGTAAACTGAAGTATCACAAGATATTATTGTCAATACAATTCTTTCTAATGCTCTATTACAGATAATAGAATAAGTTCATAGTATTGTTCTTCTGGTCTTCTGGATATTTGGTGTTGATGTCCATACAGTATGTGCCAACCTCCAGTCAATCAGCTTTTGTTCATTATCCATGTTTTGGACCACTAACCAGACCACAGGGGTGCAATTGTGATAACATGCTCTATCTAGAAAGCTGCAACAATTACTGTCAATAATCAATGCAGAACTTCTTTCAAATAGAGATTTGTACCACACAAAGGTCTTTTCCCCTTGTGCCTGAAAAGAGTGACAAGTGCTGTGGTGGCCAACCACACCAACCAATGGCCAACCAGTACTGAGAGTCTGACTAATTGCTCGGCCTTTAAACTCAGACTATGTTTGGTTCCTCCAGAATCAGTGGAGGTTGTCCAATGGGCCACTTAACCCTGCACACTTGCTGTCATATCTATGCCATTAACAAGTGCTCTAGTGTGAAGAGACACAAGGGCGTCAGACCTTGTATATTACACCCCCCTCATTCCCTCCATCCACCAACTAACCCTCCATCTTTCCCACCAACATTTTGCCCTTTCATTAGCCTCACTTTGACAGACCTACAGTATCTCCCCATGGCCAGTGTAGGAGAGCTATTCCATATTACCCTTGATAAATATAGTGCCAGTGCCATATAGTGCATATGGCAAATTACCATCATCTTGTACACTTCACATTTTTATAGCTTTCTTTAATTAGCATGTGGCTGTCAGTCAACTATTTGTAGTTGTTTCTGATTGAAAACATTGATGGAAGAGAGAGAGAGTATCAGCCAATGGATGGCTTATCCCAGTGGTCCACATCTGTAGAGTTAGATTGTGTTTTTATCTCTCCAACCACCTTTCTCTATTCATCCCATATCCTCTCAGATATATATAGGTTTTCACACCAGTTGGTCAGCATGTGATGATTGAAAGATGAGGAGGAGGGTTAAAAGGAAAAAGAACAGGGTTAAGGCAGTTAACATCAACAAAACTCATGGTCAATGTAACTGTATCTCATCATGGTAAACAGCTCTTCAGTGGTGTGAGATTTGAGCCACAGTTGAGCATTTATCACCGTAAAAAAATTTTTTAGTGAGTGTCTGAACTGCATGACAAATGCCAACCCCGATTCTAAGAAGTGATAGAAAGGGGAAACAAAATGCGAAAACTGGAAGTTGTACAAGACAGGAAAGACACCATAAATGGTGGAAATGTCATTGATTATATTACAGGAAACATATTTCTACAGAGATAGAGGAATGACTATTCACAAGGTGCTTGTGTTGACAGTTGTGTTGAGTGGAGGCTGAAAGTATAAAGTGTTTGTGTGAGCTGTTCAAGGTGTTCCTCTTGCTGCAGAGCTCAGGGAGCCAGTGTGCATACACTTTAGTAATTTATTAAAGGCCGTTGGACTGCAAGAAAAATATTGTGTCTCTGGTATTTAATTACCTTTATCACCTAACTAGACAAGCTTATATTTCAGCTGCAACAACAACACCTCTGCCCTAATCTGAATTATTTGCCCGCATGCTGCTGCACTTGAGTCGGATCAGTGTCTATTAATGTGCATGGACTGAATGTAAGTGATGTACAGTTCAGGGCCAGCCATCAATCCTCACCTCTGATGTGAAAAAAGATCTCATTCAAGATGTGTAGCTGTGACAGACATTCCTACAAAGATTATTTTGTCATAGCTCATCATTCATCTCTTTTTTTGGCTTTAACTAGACTGTAAAAGTACCTTAACACATACATCAAAAGACCTTGAGGAAAGACTTCAAACATTTCCATCTTGACTTTATAGTCCAAATTGAAATGAAAATCCTCCCTAGAAGAAGAAATTCTCTTCTGTCTAGACTTAAGTCTTTTAGTACTTATGGACAAGACTACTGCAAACCTTGAGACAAGAAGTCCTTATTGTTACCGGTATTTATTAGCAGTAGAAAGCTGTAACCTCTCAATGACTGTGTTGTTTAATTTATGATCCTGTATAACAGCCTCCCAAAAGAATGTCAGTGTAGAAAAACAAATAGTGTCAAAGATCTGTGCCCGACTAACCTTTAATTGAAAACATCCATTTACTCAAATACATCAAGACAAACATACATTAAAATTATACATTATAGTGCACTATTCTTGAAAAACAGTCTATGAAATGTTTGTTTTTTAATCTAAGGGTACATAGCATCATTCATTTTCTTTTTAAGTGGAGATGCCATTTAGTATAATGGATGCTATGGGCCCTCTGTTCTTCAGTTGTCATCTTTAGTCGAATTATTTCAGAAATGTCCTAGTTAACAGTGTGTTGCTCAGATCTGTATTAGGGCTCACAAATCAAATAAGCACCAATGCACAAATAGCAACTGAGCAGGAATGTTATAATGACTATAATGGACTCATTATGTTCATTTAAGTGCATTATGTCCTGTACCGCTGATACAGTTACGGACACACAAACAAATGGACCCAGTCAGTCAGCAAGCGAGTCAGCTGGATGGACAGATTAAGGCATGTAGGCAGACAGGTAGTACTCTCAAACTTAAAAACAAGACAGATAAAGCCTGAGTGATACAGTATGATACATTTGGATTTCATTACTTGTGTAGAGAGTATGCATGTTACTGTTGCATGTTATTTCAGTGTAGAGCTTTGACATGCTTCATCAAATACATCACCATTAAATCCTGTCTCTCCAGACAGCCTCCTCCTTCCAAATACATCCAGACTGACCCAACTCTATTTGTCTATACCATTAAACCGCTTCTCTCAATTCTCCTGCAGTTAGTTTCTTTGATGGTGCCTGATCCTTGATGTATAATACATTACCTGACACTTTGTTTGCACTGGAGAGTTTGATGAGGGAATTAGACCACTCATAGATATTGATTTATGAGTTGTTCCCACCAGGTCTGCGTCTGTACAATCATAAGTGCCTGGGTCATTATTTTATTGAAATATCAGAAAGAGAAAGCAGTAGATTACCTGACCTTTTAAAGTTGTCTTTGTGGGAGTTTTATAAATGTGAAGACCCAGACATGTACTCATTCCGCCTATTAAAAGTAAAAAGGAATGGCAAAGTTTAAGTCAAATAGAGTGTTGCTTTAAAATGGATTTTCAGACATAATTGGTACAAAGTGCATGTCATTTATCAAGTGCTTTCATTTGACAAAACTATAAACCTTAAAGGGACATTTTGCACATTTCCAGGTCTATATTTTTAATCTGGGGCTCTGCTGGAATATCTTTGCATGACTTACAGTTAAACAAAACAAAACACCCCTTATCTTATACTGACCCTTTACACAGCCCCTCAGTTCAGTCTCTGTCTGAAACAGGCAGTTTTAGCTCCCGTCTCTTTAAGGCCCCCCCCCACTGTTCTGTTTGGTTAGTAGTGATGGGAATTACGGTTCTTTGAAGAGAGCTGGATGTTATGGCTCCATTCCTGTCGAAGAGACGTTCAAAAGAACAGCTCATCTTTCCCTTTAGGGGGCAGGGGTTACTAGGTTTACCTGCAAAATAAGTCACTAGAATAATGATAGGGTAAGATTTGGATCAGATTCACAATTGCACACTTGAGGGTTACTGGCACAACATACAAAAGTCTCACCATGCTTGGCTCTTAATATCAGACCCAGACTGGCCATCAGGAGCACTGGGAGAATTCCCGGCAACCTGGCAAGCTGATTGGCCTGACACACCAGGCCAGTGTTAAAAATTTTAAATGAAATGGGTAAATCAAAGAGAACACAGGGCAGCTAGAGTCCCTAAGAACTGTAGACTGTCAATCCCCCACCTGTAACGGGTATCACAAATGACACCAGTATATATTTTACAGTCTTTATTCCACACAATGTCAAGACAATAGTAGCGGTCAGAGAAACAGTTCTGATGAGTATGGCTCCACCAGGAATCGAATCCCGAACTTCCACTCCTAAGGCAGACAAACCACAGCACTGGCAACAGTCCTTAGGCAGGCTTGATCGGTGACGAAGAGGGAAAGACGCAACACTGCACAAGAACAGTCTCTAGTCCAGAGCTCCGGGGGAAGCAGCAGTGTGTGGTGGGGTGGGGAGTACTCACTGCTGGAAGGCAGTAGGCAGGGCGTCATGGACTGGGCTGCTTCAGCAGCAGGTAGACAGGCAGCAGAGCAGATGTAACCAGAGAAGATGGCAGAACAGGAATAGGAACGTCTCTCAACCACAAGCAGATAAAGACCAGGGGACAGGCAGGCAGAACTCAGAGTCAGGGACAGAAGGCTGGTGGGTTTACCGGGGCAGAGACGACGGGCAGTGGTCAGAGATGAGCCGATCAGGAACCAGGAAGGCAGTCCGGAGATGAAGGTGAGACAACTTAGCATAGACAATGTGACAAAGAGGGAGTGGGCCGAGGCAGCTTATATACTGACTTGATTGGAGATGATGAGCAGGTGGGAGCGCCAGGTGAAAGTGGTTGAACTAATGAGGGGTGTGGCAGAGCAGAGAGTGAGACTGAATGATTGGACAATTCCCACAGCAACAGGTGAGGGGGAGAGCAGACTCTGACACCTGCCTGCTTTTAACCTGATGGTACGATCTCTGTTTGTGATCACATGTGATTGGTTACATGCACATACACATCAACACAACATTTAGTCAGTGTGGCAAAAAGATCATCTTCTTCTTCTCAGCTGGCTCCCATCATTCATTTCAAGGAGCTGGCTTATAGAGCCAACTAGTTCACGACCGACACATCACTATTGGTTAGCTTACGGAGGCTGTGTCAGGGCAGACTTCCGGCCATCAACAAACCATGAAACAAACTGTAATAGTAGGATTTCACAACTTTTTCTTGTTCTTTACGTGAGATGTCAACGTCTTAGATACATCTGTATGCATTCGAGTGTAAGGGTTTCTGCCTTCAGATAACCAATACCCACTCCCGATGTGGATAAGGCACCGGCTGATGGCTGTCCTCTACCTCTGACCTAGGTATCGAACAGGTTCCCAAAATCTACATGGGAGACCATCTTAGCCTTGCTTAGGGAACCAGAGTTCAGCCTGGCCTCTATAATCACCAGCTGTCACTGAACCTCTCTAAATGGGCCTATTTAGTCAGGAGTGCCTGACAGCTGGGTCGCAATGAATTGTATTGGTGCAAATAGGTGTTGGAGGTTTGAAAGTACTTCAAGAAGGCCTTCTAACAGGTCATCACTGGAGGAGGCCCAATCTGATGGTCGAGGGTACTCGCCTAGTTTTATAGGGCGGCTTCGATGCCCTGGCCCCAACAGTTTAGCCAATTAAACAAATATAATAAACCTTTCAATCTGATACTGTACTGAAATTATACCTCTATTACATGTGCAGCAGGTTGATCTCAATCATTATATCTTAACCTTTACAATTCTGTTAATTAATAAACATTGCAAGTTTATCCTTAGCAAATTACATTATACACTTGTAATCTAAATACATTTAAATCTCATGTCAGCCATATCCCAGGGAGGCGTCCTATTACCTGGAAGGAGATACTAGAAGACCTCAGAGATGAGCACAAGTCAGGAACTTTGGTTGGAGTATATAAAAATACAATCCAATTTTATTTGTTTTGTTTTTTCAAAAATGAGTAATGTAAAATGCAAAAAGTAAAATACTAAAACTTGAGTAAAAAAATTAAAGATGCAAAAAAGGCAAGCTGGCAAAAGGACCTCAAGTGATGACCCAAAAAAGGAAGCCCCCAAAAAAGAGCCCTGTCTCTCTTCGCTTTTATCAATCAATACATCTCCACCTTCTTACAGTCCTACATCCATATGTGGTCTTCCACCAGGACTTTTACCAGCTACATGCTAATGTTTTATGACTTTGCACAAATCAGTGACCTTTCTTTGACTGTCACCTACAACACATTCCATGGAACATTTTAAACTTCTGCTTTTTTATGCTTTGTCTATGTCATAGGTGATTGTTTGTGCTTGTTTAATCTTGCTTGAAAATTCAGATGTATTTCAGTAAAAATTGTTCAAGTTCCGCACAAATGGTGTAGACTTTTGACCATGTTTTGACTAAAATTAATATAATGTAATTAAATAATTTAGTCAGAGGTAGGTTTGAGTAGAGTTTGTCTCGGCTACTAATAGTGGAACTGTCAACATGAGACAAAAGTCAATCCGAAATATGAGAGTGGAAAACATAGGGAAAAACCTTAGCAACAAACATAGCAACCAAAGCTATGGAACGGACGGCTGTTTTTGGACACTAGCAGCGGCAAGGTAGAAAAAAACATTGCAAACAAAGTGTGCAGAGCAGGTTGAAGCCTGGGCTTTTAACTTGCAGGGAGCATTTATACACACATTAAGCTCAAGTTTTGGAACTTTGACAATGTTTAACATGGATATCCAACATCATAACAGTCTAATAAAAGAAAACTAGAAAAAGTATGATATGTCCCCTTTAATCACACTATAGGAGCAGATATTGTTGGAGAATAATTAATGTAAATTTAACATTTTGCTTTGGCTGGGAACATATACTCTATACATTGGTTTGATTTCTGTAAAAGAAAAGCATTATGTTTCCTCCAAAATGTATTAGTATCAATCCAAATTAGTGGAGTATTTCATAGGAGACACAATTGGTGTGTGTGCATGTAGCCTACAAGAAAATAGGCCAAGGTTGTGTGATGTCCATGGGGAGGAAGGAGTAATCTCTGCCAGGAAAAGAGAACATGTTTGCAGGCTCTCAACATGGATCATTACGCAAGATAAAAAGACTAAATCCTCAGGCCTTTTACGATTGTTAAACTCCTGGGATTTATAGAACTGGTGCTATTGTGACACACTTACTGTATGTATGCTTATGTATTCATGCTGTGTGTGTACATGTACTGTGTAGGTGTGTGTATTCATTGTCAAACACATTGTTTACGCCCTAAATTGTAGGGGTGTACGTATATATGCAGGAGTAGTGTAGCTTTATTAAAACAGACCTGTCTCACTGTATTTTTTTCTGTCTTTCTTTCATTCCCTCTCACCCTCCCTCTTTATTACTCTATGTCAACAGTTGCCATGGAAACTATTTTGCTCTTCCTCTCTTCACTCCTGGTGTGTGTGGCTGGTAAGTGCCCCCCTACTCGCAAAACACACATGCATGCACACACACTGATTGCCCATGGGGAGGCAGTGTAGAGGCAGGTAGTGATGTTACATGAAAAGGCACTCACTGGGTGTGGGGTCATAGCTAAACATCAATTACCTCTTGAGGGCTTTATGTGTGGGATTCACACTGGCTGACGGAGTGTGTGAGGTCTGTTTATGGTGTATGATTAAATGTAAGACACATAAACACATGCTTCCACAGTCACACACCACAAATAGATGATTTTTTTTTGTGACACATGGAACTTGTGTTGGGGGAAACAGATACCGTAGATAGGTGATTTCCTGTGTTTCACCTCTCTTCTTTTCCTTTCTCTTCTGACTGATCTGAATCACGCCCCCTCTTCGCTGTCTCAGCTGTAGCAGATCCCAGTGCACAGGGTGAGTACACTTGATGTAAGGTTGGGGTCCCACTTCAGTCAAAACAGCCAAATAGATTTGTGTATTGGTTTCCAGATCAGATCAGATGCTTATGGATTGCCTCACTTCAGTTAACAGTGACAGATGTATGGATTAAGTCCAAGAATTACCAGATCCAACAACACTTGATCGAAATTGGCTTTGTACTGAGTGAAAGCAGTTGTTGGGTAGGGAAGAAAGAATATATTGTGTCTGTATGACTACAAAACAAAATGCATGAAATGCTGATAGCTAACAATAATGAATGAAATAATTAATAAAATAATAAATGAAAAAATAATAATTCTGCAAAACCCTGGATTATGTCCAGTGCCAACATTTTTTTTTCAAATTCTCACCTTCTACAATATCTATGCAAAGATGGAAACTACAGAATGGTGAAGGTTAGGGAAATTCACAAAAAGTTACATAAAAATATAAAATGGCAAGAGTGTCATGATATGACACAGCCACATATTAAATATTCATACGTGGTTATGGATGAGGAAATATATATATATATGGTTACAGTTGATAAGCGCACACAGGTCACTTAAGGTCTGTGACGGTAGGAAAATCCGGTCCTGCATGAAAGTCTGACATGCTACCTGTCCATCCACTACCCCAACCTCCACACGCTTATTTTCCTACACAACGGGCAGACAACATTTTCACTGAACGTTGGCATGAGCCTTAACCATGAGGTGCAAATTTGTCCAAAGTAGACATAATTCCCAGGGATACTGGGCTGAGTTTTTTTGCTTGGATTTGGTTAGTGTCTCAATGCTACTATTTAAAGAATTTAACAATTTCTGACTATGGGGCCCCCAATTGGAAATATCAAAAAATATAGGCAGCAATACATGCTGCTACTCCACACATAATGATTTTAATTATGTTTTAAACAGAACAGATAAAATGGAAACATGTGGTTTAATATGTGTACTGTCTATTATATTTTTATAGATGGCAAGGAGAAAGTTGAAAATCCATTCGTCTATGGTAAGTCTAGAAAAATCTCATTTTCTGTAAAGAATGCATTGTCAGATCGTTGAGACACTGTCTACACACACAGAAACTAAAACATCTTTCTCTTGTGTCTCCTCTCTGGCATTCTGTCATCAACAAATTGCTCTGAAGACTATGAGAGCCTGAGGATTTGTGGATTGGCATTAGCTGTGGTGCTGTTCACACTGGGCATTCTTCTCATCCTCAGTAAGTTATCCTCTGTGTGTGTGTGTGTGTATTCTTGTCCATTATTATATTATGTGTACATGCATGAAATTGAATCAAGTGTTACAATCAATTAAAAAATAATCAATAACAATTTAGTATCTCAGTATTCAGTATCTTTGTTATCAGTTAACAGTGAACCACTATTAATATTGATAACACAGACTTCTAGTCAACACAACTAATGATTTCTAATGTTTCCAGGTCGGCGATGCCGTTGCAGTCTCAGCCAGAAGCCCAGGTATGTCAGTGTCCCCCTCTTATTGGGCAAAAAAGTTGGTTTGTATTGAGGCTTTTTTTTGGTCATACTACATGATTTGGTTACTATGACAACCTGTGGATCCTCTCTTCAGGGCCCCCGGAGATGAGGAGGCACAGGAGGAGAACCTGATTGTCTCTAAGGGTAAGATGCATATTTTCACTTTCTGTCAGCCCCTCTCACCTCTGGCTCACCCCTGACATACATCCATAATTGAATTTCCCTTTGGGAGTGCCCATAGCATGGGGAAAGGGGGTGTATCTGGTTGTATCATCTGATATAACTGGCTGGAGGGCTGATGCCTGATCAAAAAAAATGTTTTAACAGTCCCCAAAAGTTGGTGAAGCAATTACATTGACAACTGTACTCATTTATACAGTGCTTTCAAATCAGTCCGAGGATGCTGTGACATCCTTGAATGCACCAGCAACATAAAGCTGAAATGTTTAGAGTGTTCTATTACCAATCTCAATTAAGTTTCAAGTCTCTGCAGTCTTGGCAAGTTGATTTTCGTAATGTGGTCTTCATAATGCAGTGAAGGCAGTCATGGAGGATGTATTCAGATCTTACATAACAGTAACAATACCACAGTGTAAAAATACTCCACTACATGTAAACTTGTAACTCTGCAACATTTTTTTTTTACATAAAAGTAAAAAATGTATTATCAGCAAAATACACATTTAAATAAAAAGATATTTGTTAGAAAAAATGTAAAATTGTGGTAGCCAGCATTTTAATGTTGGTTAAGGTGCAGCTGTTGGAAAATGTATTCTATAACAATGCAGCATTTAAAAAAGATAATACATATTTTGCAAGTAAATTTTAAATCTGCAAGGTAATTAATAACGGTGGCTGTTAAATGGCAGTAGTGGAGTAAAATGTACAATATTGCCCTCTGAAATGCAGTGGAGGAGCATTAAATGAAAAAAACTCAAAACTGTACTTATATAAATTTCTTGAGAGGGTGAAAATAAATCTCCTGAAATCATTTGGAAAATGGTCAGCAACAATCTCAGGACTTGAGCTTCAACTAAATCACTTGTCTTTGACCTCTTTTAGCTGCAGTGGCCGCCAAAGAGGCTCCAGCAGAGAACTGAGGCAACTCCACTGGACCAGACTGCCTTCTGAAATGAGGATCAGTTTTATTTGATATTGATCCACTATAACGGAGAAGCAGCGGATGATTATTATAACTGGTTATATGACAGGGTATAAGTGGGGAGGTATATGTTTAGAGTTGTAATATGTACATAACCTTTAGCCTGTTGTGCTGTTGTGCCAGTCCCTCAGTGCTCTTGTCTGTTCCTGTGCCTTTCTGTGACAGTCTCTCACTACAGTTCTTTGTTTTAGCCAGTAGCACCTTCAACACAAAATTGTCTTTAAAGCCCTAAAAGAATTTTTAATGTTGTGTGGTCCGCTGTACTTTGTTTTGTACTAATAACTATATATGGCCTTTAGGTTTAGGATTTGTCTATTTGTTGTTAATTTTGTCAGTTGTCCTTGAAAATGTTTGTCACAATTTGGATTATAACACATATACATATTATATATATAAAAGAACAGATAGTTACAGATAATATATATAGTTAAATAATCTTCATTTAGGTCTACTGTATGTCTGAATGGTTGCGCTGTTTGCGTGCACATGTGGATATATGAATGTGAATACATGTATGAATGTTTGTACCATCATGTGTGCGTGTGTCTCTTGACATGTAAATGTGATTAGCCTTATATAAGACAATCTGAACTGCCACAGCTCTCTAACTGAGCACACGGATGGTTTGCAGGTATCTGCATGAGCTCCTCCACCGCAGTACTTTAACAACTTTAGTGGAGGGAGCTCCTGCATCAGCTGTCTCACTGCCTTCTTCTCCACACCTCCATTCCACCGCTCCGTCACTGGCTCCGCTGGGATTAACTGGTCTCTGGCAGACTATAATTAGTTTTTTCCATAGACATTCACTATAGTGCAGCAAAACTGTGAAGTCCTGGTCTTTCCTCTTTCCTGTTCATTTATTAAAGAAGCCAATTGCTCACTTAGTCTCTCTAATGTCATGTTGCTTTGAATGAACCATACATGTAGTACATTTCTAATGAAGAGAGAAGAGTTTGGGTGCTGAGTTTGAGAGAAGTGAAACCTAAAATTGATATTTATGTGCCAGACTACATTAATAGTAGCCTAATGTAAGCCAAATCATAGCAAGAGAACAGATGAACAGTCCTTGTTGTGAATCTCATGTCAGGTCAGGCTTTCACCAATCTGAAGTGTGAGTATTTGTTTTAAATAAGACTGCTGTAGAAGTAAATGCTAAGTTCATTCTGCGCATGAGGCCTTGTTGTGTAGCAACCTGTTGTGCTTTTGGCATAAATAAACAAAATATGTCTGAAAACTAATGTCTACAAACTCAAAATAACGTGTGTTTTTGTGTTCATTTAAATGAATACCATATTTTAGTGTGTATCTCATGCAAAGTTTTATGTTTAAATATGTTAGCCAAGAACATCAGATTTCACAAGCAACCCTCCAATAGCAAATGAAATCATTCAAAGTTCCTATGAATGTCAATCAAGGTTATACGCTGCTACTTGGGGCTATAAAACTAAGTCAGGGAATGGGTTCCTCATCAGCAGAGCCAATAATAATGCTGCTTTTTCTGCTATGATTCCAAAGGTTGGCAGATCCACTGTTTATTGGCATCAGAGTACAAACTTTATAAGACTGTAAATATGTAACTGAGTGGACTGATATATGGCTGTAGGCGTGGAGAAGTGGTTTGTGTGGGTGTGCTAGAGGTGGATCTGTGGGGTAGGATTTGTACCTGCCCCTGACGCAGATAGGGCCACACACAAACACGCACACACACACACCTGGACAGAGGTGATACAGGGTCTTCAGCAGCTCAGGTGAGTAGCAACTTGCTTTCCTAAAACAATGTTTATAGAAAATACAGGTCATAAAAATCAATTGGTTGTGTACCCCTGAGATACTTAAAAGTTGGTACAAAGTCTGAGGGATGTTAGAGACGGGTTGCTTGTTATGAATAATTCTTTTAATTAATGTCTAGAAAGTGCCCTTCTGTGTAAAAGAGAAGTTATTCCTATGAAAAGTTTTCCTTGCTCCACTATTTAATGAGGCAAAATATAAAAGCACACATGGTCCAATTAATATGCAATGTAAAAGAGAGTTTAGAGGACAGACAATGTTGTCAGTGTTTATGTTAATTGCCCACTATTGAAGAAATCTAATAGCAGTGATGCATTACTGCACTTCAGGGGTGTTCGACAAAATCATTGGTTATCAATTCTGCATTATTAGGCCGGCGTCAACCACAGCTCTTTGCTTCATCTATAACCTCTATCAGATTGTGCAAGGTTCAAGGTTAATGAATATTGGAGCTGTAATATATTAATGAGTAACTGTCTGCTTTGCCCTTAAGCTCAGTGGTGCATTGAAAAGGCAAAGACGTATAATGAATGAAAGCACTGAAGTCCACAACTCACAGTGGCATGCTTGAACAAAATGGAAAAAGCAAGGGAAATTTTTAGTCTCTTAATCTGTACAAGTTAATGATTATAGGTCAGGAGATCAAATGAGAATCTTGTGAATGTGTGTGTGTGTGTGTGTGTGTGTGTGTGTGTGTGTGTGTAAAAGATGGAGAGAGGAGGGTGGGGGAAAGGGGATCAATATCAATATCATTAGCTTCTTAAAGTTCTCAGTGAAGATCAAGGCAATCACTTTGCTATTAAGACTCAGAGAGGCAATTTGTCAGGACATATAGAGTTTCTGAGTCTTTCAACTAACTCTCATCTAAACTGGGTAAGCTGATTCAAACAAGCCTCTACAGGTCTCCGACTTTATTAAAATGGAGACCAGTGAAACCAAATCCACACAAATCTTTTACCCCGCAAACAATGATTTTCAGACACCAGACCTGTTATTACTATGCTACAAAAACATGATGTTTCATGAATGAATGTCAGATTAAGTTATTTAAAACAGCAGACAAGTATGGCTCACCAGCTGGCGTCTGCTGTTATCGCCGGCCTTTTGTTCATTGTTTGCATTATGTCCCTCCAGTTTTGTCAACTGAACACACAAACAGACGAGGCAACATGTCTTCTCCTAAAGGTAAGTTACGCAGCAGGTGAACTGCTGATCATCCAAATACAGGAGTGTATGAAAGAGCTACCGTAACATGACAATTTGCATGTCATAATATTTTCAAGGGCAATGTAATTCTCACTTTCTGGTTCTGAGTCAGAACCACTAACAACAACGTGTAAATCATGTACCTGGGTAATGCAAGGTTGACTTATTAACTGCTTATTTAGAGTAACGTAAGTGAACATATGGCTTGACCGTGACCCAAAAACCAAGGGGAGTCCTGCATTTGTGCAGTGCAGGCTCACCTCCACATTTTTCAGCTTTCTGCCATAGCAAATCATGTTCACCAAATTTGTACTGCCAGCAGTAGCGGGTTCAATATACTATGGAGCTGTTTGATAATGTGGGTGACCTAGGAGGAGACTATACTGCACCAGAAAATTGAAGACAATGGATACAGGTGCCCTTGTAGCTGGAGCAAAACAACAACAGTTACAATATTTTGGTGTCAATTTATAGGAGCACTTGTAGTTCTAAATCTGACTCCCAACCCATCCCAAACTCCCCCAAAATAGCGTGCTGTCTGTGTGAAAAACACCTTCAGGGAATGGACTGCCACTGACTATGACCTATTTTCTTAATTTCCACATGGAATCTTCAGTCAGTAAGGTCCTGATTATGAAAACCCTTAATAAATCAATAAATATAAGAGTATAAGTGTCTAAATCAGTACACAGTAGAATATTATTTCAACATTTCTGCAATAAAGTCTGACTCATGAATGGGACTAATTAAATGCATTCAATAAAAAGTCAAACAAACAAGTTTACAGCAGTTATGTCTCAGTAGAAATACATTTCCACTTCTGTCTGTTCCCGTCTCTTCCCAGGCGCAGAAATTGACCTTGATGCAGACTTTGTATATGGTAAGTGAGTGCAACTATAACTGCTTGGAAGGAAGCGTTTAAATATTAAACCTCTGCAAGTGTTCAGAAAGACAGAGAATGTAGAAAGCACGCACAAGATAAAGAGAGTTTCTTCAGCACAGGTAAAGGTTATATCGGCAAATAATGTGGGCAGGTAAGACAGAAGGAGAGAAAATCAGAGGGGCAGAGGGTGAAAATGTATGAAGGAAAGTGAAGTAGAAAGAGAAAGACTGAGGGTAAAATGAATGATAGATGGGGGCTACAGTAACAGCTGCCATGAATGACAGTGATAGTGTGGTGACAATGTCCTTTGTGAATTTGCAGACTATCATACACTACGTGTTGGAGGTCTGGTCTTCGCTGGAGTCATTGTGTTCCTTTCCTTCTTTCTGTTGGCAGGTAACTCAACAGCTACATTGTGTATGTGTCTGTTTGTGTGTGTTTAGGTGTGTGTACAGGCTGTCATGTGTGATTCAGCTGACAAGAAAAATAAAGAGGAGTGAAAAGGGAGTGAAAATAGAGAAAAAGACACCGAGAAGCAAAGCTGCTAAGGTGTGATGATTGTCTGATGTTTGCGAGTGTGGCTGAACTTCTGCCATACAGTATGTTGCTGGAAAGACTGGCTGAATGCAAACAAAAGTGCCTCTGAATATTGAAAGTAATGATAAAAGCATTTGCAAAGATAAAAATATTAAGCGGGCTGAAATGTATCTCTGGCTCCAAGCTTGTAGCTCAACTTCCATCACTGTTGTAATCTATGTCACCAGCTTTATTGAAATAAAGCACTTCTGCATTTTGAGAGGAACTAATGACTCAATCTCATTTTTCTCTTAAGGCAACAAGATTCGCAACTGTGGCAAATCCAAGGTAAGAGATTAATTAAATATGGCTATATAGTGACATCTATTGGTCATTATGAGACAATACAAATACTTTAAAAGCTGAAAATGATAATTCCTCTCTGTTTTAATATCTACAGCCAAGAGATGTAGAGGAGGACTAAACTGAGCAGAACCAGCGAGCCAGAGTGCAACAATGTGCCACAATGCTGTTGACTATTATGTTTGTGAGAATTTAAAGATTTTGTATTAATAAAGTATATGTAACCTTGCTGTGTTAATGTTTTAATTTGATGTCACTGCTGCTGCTCTGGACCACCTGACCTGCAACATCTGCGAATCAATAAACAGTAAATAGATTAAAAAATAATAATAATAATAAAAGCTTTGTTGGCCCTCTTCCTGTAGTATTAAATAAAAATCTGAAATTGTTTTTCTGTGCTTTTCGAGGTTGAGAAGAGCTTTATTTTTTAGACATCTCTTGGCCATTATGAGACAATACAAAGAGTTAAAAGGATAAAAAAAAAGGTCAAAGTTTTAACTCCATCTCCACCGCATCTCCAATCAGGTGCCAAGTCATTCAGAGATATGAAAATAACATAACACAACATAACATAACATAACATAACATAACATAACATAACATAACATAACATAACATAACATAACATAACCAAAAGTACGGTATGAAATAGTATAAAAATACCAAAATATACAACATCAAATAACAATATAAATGTTCCTAATATACAATGTAGAATAACAAATTTAACATGTAAGGAAATAAGGAAAATACTAAAAAAATAAGGAAATACAATTAAGTCTAATTATAAGAGTATATAAAAATACTGCATTCGGAAATACACTGAGTTGTATAGTAAAAGTATGTAAGTCATATATGTGTAAGTGTGGGATAATGTAAACTTCATGTATTTCTCTATTACTCTATTTTCTCTATATGCATGTTTGTTTAAATGTAAAATTCTTTTTTGGTACCATATAAGATTTTCCTATTATCTATGAGTTAGTCAGCGTATTTAATTGAGTTACTTTCATACATTGCTGTAGTCTGCTCCAGTAAAGAATGATTTTTGTTGTTGTTGTTGTTGTTGTTGTTATACTCACAATTTTCTTATAAAAAACAACAACAACAACAAAAAAAACATACTTCCCAAAAAACAAGGACTAGAATTAAAAACATGCTCTAAAAAAGGATGTTCCTCGGATGTGCGGTAAAAAAAACGATCACAAGGTGGCATCACAGGACCAGGGTGACCGCAGGAAGAAGCCCTTGAGCGGCCACAACTTCCCGCTACAGTCCTGCTGAATGAAGAGAGGAAAAACAAATGAGCCCAAACACTGTGGGGAATGAACAAGAAGGTGAAAAATAGCTCCATTAAACATGCGACGAACGTTTTAAAGGATAGTAACAGATAATATCACGAACTATGAATTAGACAGTTGGCCTGAGAAATTTTAATGCTGTCGTAGATAAAATTGAGACAATATAAATACTAATTGTTGCAGGAGAGGAATGAGAAATATAGTAAACTTATCAGTAGGGCAGAAATACTCAGAATTATAGCCATAGTTGCTGTTTTTGGTTGCAGAGGGGGTCTCTTCATCATGCATCATTAGTTACTTTCACACCCCGTCACTATTTTACCACAGGACGTCCTGTTTTGCCGTTACTCCATAGCCAGCTGAAGCTGAGCAGTGGCATCCCAAGCTACTGTATTTTCAGCGCTGCAGTACAGATGACAAAGCGCATTAATCATACCGCCAGAAAACTGCGCCTGATTAATTATCCCTGAATAAATAAGTCGTTACAGGGAGAGACAGGAGCTGTCAACTGGGTGAGTCCCAAGGACCCCCTGCTCTCTCTCTCTCTCTCTCTCTCTCTCTCTCTCTCTCTCTCTCTCTCTCTCTCTCTCTCTTTCTCTCTCTCTCCTTTCTCTTCCCATTCAGCCTCTTGAATCAGTGGAAAAATGAAGTACTGAGCTGTAAAAGTTAACACAGTCTACTGCCAAGCGGTGAGGCAGGCGGTTTTACCGGTTTGCTCCCTCAGGGCTCAGATCAGCTGCTTTCCATAAGGGCTTCAGTTGAGGTAAGCATGAGAAGTCATTTATCACACAGTTCACTAGAGCTGATAACATCACAGCTCCAGGAGGAGGTTTGGAGAACACACACATTGAAAAATGAAGCACAATATGCTGGACAGGTGTGAGATTGCTGATCAGTTCCTATTCCCATCAGCATTTAAGGTGGCATTACTGGCAACTGCTGCAGCAAAAAGCATCAGGGTAACTAAGGGACACAAGTGGGTGGAGACTGGGTGATGTTTTCCTTGTGTGGATGGATTTGACACAACATTTTTAAGGGCGAGGTGTGGATAAAGTAAAGTTTTCTATGCTGGCTGTTACAAACTTGTGACTGCTGCTCTTCTAGTTGGCTGCAAGAAATTTAGCAATTTTAATAATGCACCTGTATTTTGGGTTGAGATGATCTCTGCATTAAGTCATCCCATGTTCTGTGAAATCTCACAAAGTGCTGACGAACAGACCTGTTTTATTGCTGACAAAATGCTGCTAACTGTCCTTCAACCTTAAATGACTAACCTTTGTGTTTACATTCATTTTACCCATGTTCTTTAACAAGTACATTTGGCTGTATCAGGTACCCATGAAATTTTTTTAGTCACAGGACAAGGCCGGCAATATTCTAAATTTTTGTTATTGTCAACAAATCTCATGAAAAGACCTGAATATAGTCTTTATTTAAATGGGTCAGGAATATGTAGCGTCATATTTTCTGGCTACTGTAGTTTTTAGCAAACATTACTCAGGATAAAATAATGCATCTGTTGGGGACTGTTTACAGCTGCAGACTGTGTATGTGGGACTTCCTCAAACTTCATTGTCATGAAGGAACACAGTGTGGCTCATTGACGTGTTGTAGGGCAACAATGAAGCTCTATGTAGAGCTTCAGTGATTAGTTGATTGACAGAAAATTCATCAACGACAATTTTGATAATTGGACAATTATTTTAGTCATTTTCTATGCAAAAATATCAAATATTCACTGGTTGCAGTTTCTCAGATTTGAGGATTTGAAACTTTTCAGTGTCATACATGATAGTAAATTTAATATCTTTAGATTTGGACTATCAAATTGTTGAGCAGACAAGACATTTGAAGAAGGCTGTAATAAGCTATAATGGGCATTCCCTACTATTTCTGACATTTTATTGACAAAGTGATTGATCGATTAATCAAAGAAATAATCAGCAGATTGATTAATACTGAAAATAGCAGTGTTCGCTGTATTGCACAGCTCTTTTTACTACACAGACAATGCTTGTTCATATGAGCAAATCATTGTGAGTTTTGGTCTTTCAATTGGATTTTTGCTGATAGTAACAAAAATACAGAATATGACTAGATTTGTCCTTTGAATGAGAGTGGCCCCTTCCAAGTTAGTTTAATAAATCAGTTGTCATAGTCAGAACAACAAATCACTCAGTGTGTGCATCTCCTGAGTTCAGTTTGAGATTGTTGTAGTTGTAGAAATAGGGGAGTGTGAGGCATAAATAATCTCAACTCTGTTGTGCAGCAACAACAACATTTTCCCTTTATCATCATGGTCATTAAATTTGTTGTCAGAGTGCATTTTATGTGTGTGTGTGTGTTTGTGTGTGTGGGACAGAGGAGTGTTAAAGCGTGGGAAAGTGATAAGATCAAAGCACAGGGGGTCAAGATGGAAAGTCTGCCCTCAGCTAAGCTCTACAGCGTCCTCTCACACCTGCCATCTCTCTCTCCCGCTCTGCCTCTCTCTCTCTCTTGCCTCAGTTTATTGTTGACTTTTATGTAACGGACCAGAACTGTGCGGATTTGAGTGTAAACAGTAGTTTCTTTCAGTTTGTTATTTGTCATACATGTTATTCTTTTAAATGCCCTGGAGATGGCTACAGCTTGATGTTTGACATGTGAGTTACTTTGAATGACTAAAGGTTAAAGGTCATCCAGTTTTTGTAAGTATCAGTATGTTTTATTTGTTTGATAACCAGATTAATATCCAAAAGAATAAAAGAAAAGAAAGGAAAATGGAAGGCTTAAGTTGATTATCTTGTTAATCAATTACTTTTTTTTAAATCCTAAAAGCCCTTTCATCTCTTACCCAGCCCTTTTTACCACCATTAGCCATGCTACTGTTTCGTATCACAACAAAACTTTGAAACAAGTTCACACTCTTATTACCTCTCTGGTGTGTGTATAGAGTGAACACACCCGTTGATGTCATGGTAATTTAAAGATAGTTGAGTTTTGTCCCTCTTTTGAACCTCTTTTGGTTAATTTATTTTAATAGAATATTATACAAATACCAGAAGTCTTACATTATGCAATGTTTTTAAGAATTTGGGTAACTGAATTTCTTCAAAGAGAAGAAGATTTGATCAACAGGCCAGACTTGGACCATTATTAATCTCAACCTTGAATGGGAGTCACCAATTAGTTTGCCCTACTGAAAACTTAGCAGAGATCAGCTGATACAGGTCATACAGCAGTATATGATCTTCTAATGATAACATCTTTAATTGTGACCACTGGGTGTCACTAGATATCTCTGATCAATATCTCTGTACAAGTCACAACCATATTCCTCTGACTCACTCTTTAATATATTCAAATTCAAAGGATAAATGTTAATCCTTTACTGAGCTGTTCAAATTTCATTCTCCTCATTATGCTTGAGGGACACAGTTGAAGTCAGAAAGTGTGTTTGTATGTCACCCACTATGGAGTGAGAGCAGCGGGTCTCTAGGTTGGTGCCACAGAGGATGCCTCCAGCGGCAGCCATCTTGGAAGTGGTGGTATCGCCCTGGCACGGTATGTTTTTGTCTGCCGGCGTTCTGTCTGCCTCAGATTCACGTTGTTCCCCATCTCCAATTTTTTCTTTTTTCTTTTTCAATCTCATCGTCTTTTTCTCCCCCCCATCTCCCATGCCTCCCTCCATCTCAGCCATGTAAATAGTCTAATTTGCAAATGTGAGAAAACAAGTGGGGGGGGGAGGTGGAGAAAGAGAGAAATGGAGAGATGAACCTCCAGCTGAAGAAGGTGCCCCCCTACACACACCTCCACCGCCCCTCACCCCTTCCTCTCGTTATCTTCCCCAGCTCATTTGAATAAATTAACACCCCTTGATGTCTCGTGTGCACTTGAATGCAAAGACACACACACGCAAGCACATGCAAACTCATATATGTGTGTACACGTGCACGCACACCCGGCTGTAGGGAGCCAGAGCAGCCAGAAATATATGTCCTGCGCTTTGCTGCCATGTAGGCGCATGCTCACACACGCACACATCCTCTGATGTGCTGATACACTCTCACACATCTGCCACAACAATCACGCATGCTTGGTTAAAGGCAAACACTCTCCATTGGTCGGCGCCTGCTTGTTAATGTACTGTAGCACCATGGTGTATGATTCATATTAGCCTAATGCAGAGACTCGTTCATACACAACAGCCTGCACAGCTAGCTAGGCGGCCTCACAGATGAAAAGGGGCTCTGCAGCACCTCGCTTGGCTTTGACCATGTTTAGGACTGACAGTGAACACAAACTGCAGTTTATGGTGCTATGATGTGGTTTTAAAGGATCCGTTTGACCCGTTATCAAGTGATTTGCCTTTTTCCCGTGACCCTCCATCTCCTCCAACCACAACCACCATCACTCCTATTCCTGCAGCTCTCTCCCCATTTTCATTTCAGTCCCTGTGACCTTGTATACAGCTAAGCAGTAGTGCCCTCTCTGTCTCCTAATTCTGACCTTGTTGGGGTTTCAGTGGGCTGGGGGCTGCGCATTAATACTGGATACATTAGCGCTAATATGATCCTAGCATGTAGTCAGGGCCTGAGGGGAGCTCTGATTGTCTGAGCATTAACATTAACATCCACATTAACTTATCCGCCTCATCACTCTCTCTGTCTGCCCCTCACCCCTCCCTCTGCTTTCTCTGATTCTCTCCTGCCCATGCTCACCCGTTTTCTTCCTCAGTCAACAAACTCGCCTCCACTCACTCTCCTCCTCCCCTCGCTTCCTATCTCCTTCCCTATCTCCAGGCAACGACGGCGAAGAGTGATGGGGAGAGTGATGGAGATGAGTCACATGGTGCTATGGTTTTTAGTGGCGTGGTGGCAACATGTCCTGGGTCCTGTCCTCAGTGACAGTCACTGGAGCTGTCTGGGAGCTGCTTGCCTTTTCTCTGGCCTGGCTGGCCCAGCTCAGCCTGTCAGCCCCCATGATGATCACTGGCTGATATACAGTACAACCTGCTTGGTGCTGTCAGGCCGACTCACATCAGCCCCTTAACTAGCTTGCCATGCTGCCTTTTGCAGTCCTGACAGAGACTTCATGTGTTACTGTACAGGGCTGCTGGGTGGAGCTTCGGTCTATGAGGAACTCGGTTTGAGTGTGCAGGTGCTGGGTCCTGTTATATGACCAGTTTGTCATTGGGAGAGGACAAAGGAGTATTGAGGTGCAGAATACGTGATGCTGAGACAGATTATGTTCCCTCAGGGCTGTCAGATTTCTAAACAAGAGTGCCCATCTCACTCACCATGCACTGCAGGTGCACTTTTTAAAATCTGTTAATGCATTTCAGAACTGTGAACCAAGAGTCGTGGCAGAAAGCTGAACATGTGTTCATCTATAAAAAGAATTTTAAAGTACATGTACATAAAGTATTATGAAAGTGCTCCTGTGCACGCTCTATATGTGTCCCCATCGTTGTGTGGTGTTTGTGGGTGTGCATGTTTGTGGGTCTGTTTGAGAGAGAGACGGAGAAGGTGCGTGGGTGTGTGTGTTTCCACCTGTTACATAATAGAGAGTGGAGGCAGAGTGTGCTGCCTTTCCTGCCACACTACAGCGGCTCTTCAGTGGGAGTGAGAGAGGCCACAGCTTGCCTCAGCTCTATTCTACAACCAGGACTACTTTCGGTTTCAACACTCAAACATCACATTTTATCACTGAGAGATACGCAGAGGAAGTGATAGTGGGGGTTAGAAAGGGGTTCGTGTCAAGTAGGTGTTTGATGTCAGATGAATATTGTGACTGAATGGACAATGAGTAGAGTGTGGTTGGTCTGAAATGGATCAGCAACAATCAGCAATGCTTTGGTATTTATTTTATTGTGAGTTCATGAACTAAATGTCAGGGGAGAGGAGAGGATTGAATGAGACACGCTTTGAACACATGCAGTGCGGAAATCTCCACATGCAGTGGAGGACTCAGGCTGTCTGAGGGGCAGGGGTGAAAAAATATAAAGGGCACCTGATACATTCAGTGGGCCCCCATCAGAGAACAATGATGCATGGTTGGTAAAAAGGCTACATCCCCTTTTAAGATGGACATTTTATAGGGTGACTCACAATATAAGGAAAACAATATTACCTGTATATTATATATTAATTTTTCCAACATTTCCTGCAATAAAATACAGGATGACATCTTAAATGTTTATTTCTCAGACACATCTATAGTAAAAACATGGAACTATTAATATTTTGAGAATCAGCTGTTTTGAGTGGTCTTGTCAGGGAAGTGAGAATCTTGGCAAAATCACAGAAATCTTTTGGCCGTGAGTTTGTAAATGTTAATGACCTTATTATGGTCGAGTGTGATGTCCCTCTCAATGGATAACAGAAGAAGATCTGAGAGCCTTCCTTCTCCACATCTGTTTCTAAGCTGGGTCTTGTCCTCTTTTTTGGAGATCACCTTCAGCCCACTGATCATTGGCAATGTAGCATATATTTTGAGTTTTGTCTGTTAGCAGGGCTACTCAAAAGGTTCTATTCCAGATTTCATAACAGGATGTATATATATATATATTTTTTAACATGCCTAGGCATAGATTTAACTTCTACAGGGCATCCCGTCTAATTATAATTAATGGCTAACGCAAACGTACCTTTATCTCTCTCATCTCCTCCCTTGCTGCCTCCAGCTGCATTTTGCAGATCCCTTTGTATTCTCTTCAATTTTCTCTCTTCTTGGCATTCTGTAATCATAGGGTAACCCAATGCTAATCTCCTTCTCTACAAGTGCAAGTTAATCCAAGCTAAAGGCATTTTGAAGAATACTCTGATTTCCTTAAAGGTTTTACTATAGTACAAGGTTGATTTCCAATTTGCACCAAGTACTTAGTATAGAGATGGCTAAGTATGTATCTAGCTAGCTAGCTACTATCCATCTAGCATATTGTTTAGCATGTTATAGAGTTTGGACAGGCCTACATGTAAAGCCAACTTAAAAAATACAGTCTACATACATTAGTAATGCATCCTTAATAAAAAATTTAATCCATACACGTTTTAATTGCAGAAAGACTTGCTATGTGACCTCCCTCACAAATTGTAATAGGGTCAAGGTTACAGATAAGACTGCACTGACCCAAACAATCTAAGGGGGGTGTGACTGAGCAAACTAGTGAGTAGTATTATACCAAAATCAGCTGAATGGAAAAATGTCAGCTACAATAACTACATCATGTTTTAAGGGTCCTATTTTCCTAATGGTCAGCCTACACAAAGGATACATTAATTTCTACCATAATTGCCAGTTTACGCCATCGTATGAGCACCTTATAGGCACTGGAAGGGCACTTCACAATGTTTTCTCCCACTGAAAACCCACCCAGTTCTGCACTTTAGGGAACAACAAATGGCACTTTTTCTTTACTTTTTTTCACTAGAAGGGCACCCATACAGAACCTCCAGCTCACCCCATGGCAACTCATAGGGTATTACATCTTGTGGGGGTACTTTACAGGGCACCATCACACTTTCTTCTACTGAAAGGGCACCCATGAGTGCATATCATTCTAGATTGTCACATATAGAGGAACTGTACAGGGCACTTCATCCTGATTTACCCATAACTAAGACAGATATTACAGAACTTCAGTATGTTTTCTCCTTTGAGCAGGCACTTTAGAGGGCATTTTATCATGTTTGGTCTACTTTGGGGACACCTCTATGGTCTAAGTAGTAGTAGTATTTTTTTTGTCCCTGTGTCCTGAGCACTGAGTGTCTGTGCAAATACATGCAAAACAGCTTTTTATGATTGCAGAACTTGCAAGTCGGTTGGAAAACTCACGTCTGTGAGTCTGCGTCACCCAAAGTTAACTTAAATTTTAATAATAAGTTCTGCGGCCACATATGTATGTGAATATTTTTTGTTATATTTTTAATAGTTTGGATAGAGGGAAGTTATGTTCAGAGACCACTGTGACACAAGTTTCTCGTGTCAGTGATCGTGTCTCCTGTCAGTATTTTCTGTTGCGCAACACAAAGATGGACTGTGCGTCATTGAGCGCACACTTTCTTTCTGTTTATGTGTGTGTGTGTGTGTGTGTGTGTGTGTGTGTGTGTGTGTGTGTGTGTGTGTGAGAGAGAGAGAGAGAGAGAGAGAGAGAGAGAGAGTCAAAGGGCGAGATTCACAGATCGAATAAAATATATCGATGAATTGAGAGTGAGACGATTTGAAGGCAATGAGTGTTGGTAGTGTCACGCAGGTGCGGAGCGCAGGACACATCCCCACTTTACCACTGAATTAAACAGAGACTGCAGCTTCTTCGCAATATTCCTATTCAAAAAACTGATTTATGGAAATTCGTATGTTGATTTACATGGGAAATACGCGCATGTGTTTTCCTCCAGCGGCCGTTTTCTGAACTTCCTTGAATAAAAACAAGATCTAAATGACTTTTATGACGGGGGATTTTGAACTTTGCCATTGGAACTCCGTCAATCTGCCGGATTAAAGCATCTATCCAGTGCGCGTAGTACAGGGCTCCCAGTGGTTTCCGTTTCGTCCCGTTAGTGCGTATAGCTCACCTCTCCATCACGGCGCATCATTAGGATACCGGGGGTGGGGCAACAGCAGCCTGTCCCGGTAAGGGGAGGAGAGAACAGGGAACAGAGGCGGTACTTTCTCCGCGGCTCGTTTCTCGGCGCTGGAGAGTGTGGGACCAGGGCTGGAGAGACCGCCGGGGAGCATCAGCAGAACCAGTCCAGCACGGAGCCTCGCCTGGCCGACCGCTGCGCCGTGCACTCTTCTTGGGGACTGCACAACATTCCTGTGAAATATAACTGCTTTTAATGGCATGTGGCTTGTAACTTTACTTCTGCTGTATTCTTTGCAAGAAGGTAGGTTGGAAATGTGTCTCTTCAAGTGTTGCTTATCTGCATGCTGTCTCCTCTCCAGTGTAACGCTGAAGTTGGTTGTGCGTGTTTATTAGCTTGTCAGTTTGATAAATGTTTTTGGATTGAATTGATACAGTTGACAGAAGAGGGGCAGATGTGCCAAAGCAAACTCTAAATCATCTTTAGCGGAAGACTGATAACTTTTTCTTGATGTGTTTGAGAGGATGCTTTCCAGATCAGCCTTCGTCTTCCTCCTGGATGGGTGCTTGGATTCACCTTCCGTTCTCAGTGTATCATAATGATCAGCTGATGATATGATTTAAAATGATCAGGGGAGCTAATTATGATCATGAAATCAATATGCACTTCATTTGGATGACCACTGAGAAAACCCACAAAGATCTCCAAAGTGCACACTGTGTTCGTTAAGCCGAAAAAAGACAACGGCATTTGCATTTTGCATGATGAATATGTGGAGGTGTCGTGAATATGGAGGCTGTTGAATAGGAGGAGAGGCTGATAAGGATCTGCAGGCGCGCGCACGGATAGACGGGCGACCTCGAGCGCTGCTGGCCACAGCTGTAGGGTGTTTACTCGCAAAAGTCCAAAGGGCCAATGACTTTAATGTATTTGCTGACTTTTCTGCCCCGTCCCAACACAAATAAGATGCTATAGTGTGTGTGTGTGTGTGTGAGAGAGAGAGAAAGAGAGAGAGGGAGGGAGAGAGGGAGGTCCCTAGGGGTTAAAGCATCCTTTTATCAGTTATTTTTTTGGGAAGGAACACTAAAATAGCGCATAAACGCCACTTTGTATGTGCGTGTGTGTGTGTTGGAGAGTGTGTGCGGCTGTATGGCAATACATTTTACGAGAGACGTGTGAACTGATGCTGGGAGTATTGAGCGCTGGCCTTTAATTTGCAGATAATGTGCCCCAGTTGTATATTTAAAAGACGAGGCCGTGTATTACAGTTTATTTTCTTTGATAAAATGTAGGAGTGTCAGTGTATGCAGACTCAGTTGTTATCTACCCTGGACTAATTATTCATCCACCATTTTCTGTGGCTCCAGATTCTACTGATTGGCTTTGCTCTAAATACTGCAGATGGGAGAGACTGACTCAGTTTGTCTTTAAATATAACATGTTTTGTTAGGTGTGAATTTCTATTACTTCGTAAAAAGCACACAGTGAATAAAATAACCAAGATTTTATACTTCACTTTTATTTTTACGCACGGGTCTCTAGCTGAAGATACCTGAATTAAAACCTTATTAGATAACAAATTTGAAACAATCTTTACAATTTGTTTATAATTATGGGTAGAATGTGCATTTTAAGGTCCATGGTCTCCATCGTTGGCCTTGGCAGTGCCCTCTGCTAGGTTGCAGCTGCGGCGAGGACTTCTGTGCTGTTTTTGTTGTTTGTAATTGGATTACAGGGTCTATTTCGATTCTACACACTGTACATCGCCCTGTCCCGTGACTGAACGAGATGCACTGTGTGTGTGTGTGCGTGTGTGCGTGTGTGTGTGTGTGTGTGTGTGTGTGTGTGTGTGTGTGTGTGGTGAAGGGGAGGAGGGTTGGGGGCTGCAAATAGCCACTGGAGCGGAAAGAGTGCTTGAGATGGGAGAGATGTAGATAACGCAGTGGAAAACAAACTTCCATTTTCCGTTGCTTTTCAACGCCATGTTCCGCTCATTTTGCACGAATCAACTGTGATGTGTTGTTTTATGTGGCTGCTGTGTATTTTAGATGTGTGTAATTTTTAATAAACTTTATTTTAAGGGGGAAAGGTAGGTCTATTATCATACATGCATATGCATTAGTACTGCGTATTTTCCTGGCTCGGCCGCGCCTCCTAGAATAGCACACAAGTCTGTGCTTATTTTTTTTTTCATTATTATGATGTTTCAGGTTGTACGGGTACATTTTTAAAGAGAATTTAGTTTTTTAAAAATATGTTTTTCTGTCATTAATTCCACATGCATGTAGTTATTACTGACCGTTTGTTGCTTTGGTTTGGCTGCATATCAGCACACCTGCACCATGAGTGCGGAGAGGAGGGGGAGAGGAGAGGGGGAAGAACACACTCATTCTTCTTTGTCATGATTTGGGAGGCTGCTTGTCATTTTATGGAAATAAAATTGAGACAAACTCAGCTGAGGACTGTGTGGGAATCCGCGTTTGGGGCCTCATAGGCCAGAAAGAGGGCCTGAAAATTTTGAAGAGGTTGAAATGATTATTACAGTTAATGTGTTTTTAATTTAATTAGAGAAAGGACGTTCGTTTTAGTGTGGAATTAGGGGAGAGTAGATCAGTAATTGTACAAATGTCAAAGAAAAACGCCATGGAGCGATCGAGATGGAGTGAGAGCTCTTGCTATAATTATTTCATCAATTAATGGGATTCCGGTTTTATCCAGTTTCGGTCGAAAGGGCCTCCTGCAACACATATTCGACATTAAACTGAATATTGACTGTATTGTGTTTGTAAGGATGTAAAACTCTTTGGCTTTTGCTTCGTGCTTGCATTTTATTTTTATTTGGGGATTTGGTGGACTAAGCAACGTGTTTCCCCCTTATTTCATTTATTTAGACTCGTAATGCATGTGTGTCTGTCTCTGATCATATCAGATCAAATTATGTCACTCATGCCATTTAATGTATGCACCTTTATTCCCTGATTTTACTTAAGAATACACAACATTTCTCCACCGTTACACATGAGTACATTTGTGTAGTATGAAAGGTAGTTTGGTTCTATCACACCTGCTGTAAGATCACCTGTATGTCGTAGTTCAGTGTATTTTCTCATTCCTTTACAAGTGACTCTTGTGTATTCTTCAGACCGACCTGATCTGCGGTGTTGCAGACCACGGGCTGTGTGTAAATTTGGAATCAAAACAGATACCGACTAGAGGAGAAGTGCTCGGAGGGGGGAGCCCAGTAATTGCGGTATGAGTCAGACTCTGGAGGCTACTAGGCTACACCCGCAAGATGCACTCAGAGATGTTGCGTCTGGATTGGACAACTGAGGTCTTTTTACTGGCTGATTGAAGTAGTATGACAATAACTCCGGAGTTTTTCTCTCGCTCTGTCTTTCTCTCTTTGAAAATCATGTAATGGTGTGGGAAGAAGCTGTTTATATTTGAGGCACTGGAAGGTGTGTTTTTTTTATTCCACGTATTCAATAAAGTCTCTTGGCGTTATTTAACTAAAAATAATCGTGCCACTCAAGGACAGTAAAAGGTGAGACCCCCCCTCCTCTCTCGATCGACCTCTCTAGTTTTCTCTAGTTTTACTCACTACCAACATCAACCTATATATAAAGATTTGTTTGTAACCACTTCACATAGTCAAACCGAACTGAGATTAATACTCTGGATGGAATTCATCTAGTCACATCAGATCAAAACATCAAAAGGCCACTGTATGTCTTATTTCTCCGGCTCTGAGTCCCACAGCGCCTGCACAACCTGTCAGTTTTCTTGGAGAGAGACAGCTCCACAGTATAATAGCTACATGTCACTCTCAGGTTAACTTGCCTCCCTCGTTGTGCTCGGGCGAGCAAAGCCTGTTTTCATTGTCAAGTGTTGGCGCTCTGCGTTTGGCAGTTGAATGGTGCAGCACGAACGCGTCCATCTGAGCGAGTCATTCGGTTTCATTCAGACTGAACATTTTGTTAGTTTTAAAACAAACGAGCACGTCGGCCAATTGGTATGACATGAAAACTGCAGTGCATTGAAGGCGCATTAAGGCAGATCTCTGCACTTTTATCAAATCAGGAAAGTCTTTGTACAAATGGATTTGGCTGATTTTGTCGGAGGAGAATTAGATTTTACAAGTGATCAATAGTGCACGAAAGAACTTGGTAAGGGGGGATAATCTTATCGCAAATGTCTCAAAAACAGCAACACCCTTATTGCACTTATTTGTCACACGGATAAGTTGTTTTTGAACGCTCACTCAACAGGTTTTACGCACAGTAGTGTCCGGTCCTTTCCGTTACGCACTAAAAGAGATGGTTATATCTTCATCGACAATCCTTCCCCAAAACTTTAGTATCACAAAATCAACTCTCTTCCTTTCACTCCGCCTCTCTCTCTCTCTCTCTCTCTCTCTCTCTCTCTCTCTCGCTCTCTCTCTCTCGCTCTCTTTTTCTCTCTCTATCTCTCTCTCTCGTTTTCTGCTTACTATCAAACAATTTATGGCCCTGTCTCTGAGGGAGAGTAGGAAAAAAAAACACATCTCTACAAATCTGACATTCACTCCAACAGTGGAAATCATCCTTTTGAAGTGGGAGATGTGAATTTTCAAATGCTGAAATGGCTGCCTAATATTTTACTGACACTGCATAAAATGTGTATAAGGGTTGTTTACCACCCTGCCAACCCCCTCCCCCTGTATGTGTGTGCCTGTGTGTGTGCATAGATAGTGTATTCCCGTCCCTAATATCATGCCATGCAGTGAACTGACACCGTGTTAGAAATTATTTCCTTTCCGACTGCACACAAAAGCAGAGAGACACATTGTCATGCAGCCCTAATGCATATCTCAATCTAGAGTCATTGTATAGTAAATGAGCTGCACCCTCTATCAAACATGATCATATCTTTTGCCTTTTATGTTCTACCATTTTTCTGTAGCATCACTGCAAAGTCTGTATTGCCATGGACTTCAGTGCTTCAGCTGTTATTTGGCCTGAATGTGTTTTGTGTGCTGTTATCTGTAGTGCTACATGGCTCACCACATAGGAAATCTACTTGCTATTATGAACCTATTTGTGCAATCTGAAATGTATTTATGTGACTTTGTGTGTGTGTGTTTGAAGGTGAGAAAGAGTGAGAGCGAGAGGGAGATGGAGAGGGATTTATAGCCCTGTTTTTCTATGCACGTGATGGTATGAATCTCAGTGTGTGTATGTGTGTGTGTGTGTGTGTGTGTGTGTGTGTCTGAATGAATGTAGATGAGACAGAAAAAGCTGCATTATGCATAGCGGTTCACCATAGGCAATATCCTTGCTCCTCCAGCATACATATTCATACTCCATTTTCATATCCACTGCAAAAACAGGAAGAAAAAGTGCAAATGTATTTGACTGTACAGCAAAGAAAGATTTGAGTCAAAAGGAACACAGGAAAGGAAACAGAAGCCAAAAGAAAACTGAAGTTTAAAAAAAAGAGAAATAAAGGGACAAAAAGATTGCGAGGGGATCAACTGACAGGAATGATGTGTCACCCAAAATCACTTTAAACTTGTTTATTGTAATCAATGCATCCACGCTTGAAGAAGGCAATCAAAATACAGTTCATGAACGGATGAGTGCTGCTCCTTTGCTCCTTCTTTCTCTGCTGGGGAATGGGTGAAATGGAAGCCTGGGGCTATGAAAGGACTCTGATAACCATCTGAGGTTAGATGTTGTCGAAATAAAGAGGACAAACTAGGTTATTGTGCTCCATGTTGCTGTGCATGGAATGCTTATAGTGGATTATGATCTTTGTTGTTAGTTTCTTTAGTTTCCCTTTGGTCATTTATAAATTTTACACCAATTTCATGAAAGATCTGGCTTCAGCAAACTGTTTGTGTCCTTAATTCTGCTACTTCATGCATTTTACAATATTTTCAAATGAAAATAATGGTCATGATTGCTGTCCCATTTGTGCACCTCAACTGTCAGATGTCGTAAAGAGGTCAAGGCTCCAGGGAAAATAAGATAAAAAGATAAGTACTACATTATTGTCCAACAACAAATTACAAGTCTTCTATATCTGCATCATATCAGACATGACACACAGCTGCAGCCTGGAGACCCTTTATGCCAGCTGAGAAAAGTTTTAGGAAAACGTTCAGCTTCTTAACTTCTCTTTCACTCTCTTTCCCCATTCTTATTTGAATGTTTGTCAAACTCTAAACCATCACTGCGATGAGACACGTGGTCAGCATTGTCACAACGGTCTTTTCTGCTGGGGGCCATAATCTGTGTAGTGTAGACCGGGGCTCGCCTCCCTGTGTTTGTTTGTACACATGTGTCTTTGCATGCATGAGTGTATGTATGTGAACTCAGTGACCTGAATTCATACCGTAGGACAAAGCGATTAGCCATCGCATCATGAGCTGTTGCTTTTCAGAGGCTTGAGTTGTCATTTGAGCTATTTTGAATTAGTTTGAGGCTATTTTTGATGACATCACAGTATGGTTTAAGGTTTGTTCATTTATGACTTTACAGTTTTAGAGCATATTGTGTATTAGCAGTGCTTCGCAACCCATAAGGGGTCACAGAAAAAAATCTGAGGTCTTGCAAGATGAAAACATATTTCTGCCTCACAAAATTATGTTTATTTATTCAGACTTTCTTCCAATCTTTTCTTTAAAAAATGAATTATAGGATAATTTGACCTCTTTTGGCCTTTAAAATTATTCATCTAAAACAAGTAAAAAATTACTCTTTTATCAAATGGGTCACAAATGGAAGACAAGGGGTCACAAGAAGATGTTGCTTCATTTTAAAAGGGCAGTGTACAAGCCCAAAAGATTTGGAACCAGGGTCTAAAGGATTACATTATTTTGTTACTATGTGAAAAGATAATATTCTGAACGCAAACATGGTGATGTTGTGTCTTCTGTGTGGGTTTTCATAGCTAGAATAAGTTGTTTTTGTCATGAATATATTCTGCCTCTAAAAATAGCATTTGCCATCAGAGAGAAGCAGGTCACTGTCACTGGTATCATCTGCTAATAGTTTCCTCCATATTTGCTCGATGTGCCAACACTTCCATGTGTGTTCCTCACCCAGCAGTACATTGCGGTGCTCTCCGTGGTGCTGAAAGTGCAGATCAGTCAGCCTAGAAGCCTGTGAGAGTGATTGACATGGATTCGAATGGTAGGATGGATTGAACTTGACCTGAATTTGGATTTTTGAACACAGAGGATCTGCTCCAATTTTAGCTGGTAGGCAAGAGAACAATGACTTTCTACCTCCTCAGCATCTCCCCTGTGCCACACTCATACACACACTTACAGTCTCATGCTCTGCACATGCTCCCGAGCAGCTATCACAGCTTTTATCCTGCACACCTCAGCCTCTGCTGTTGGCTGAGTTTGACATCAAGAGCTGAGGCAGTCATTTAACATTAACCTCTCTATCCCTTTGACCTTACCACACACATACACACGCTCACTCAGTTGCATCCAAACACCTTTGGACCTCAGCACCTTACCCCAACCAGCCACCCGTGTCCTGTCTACAATATTGCACTCCTGCTTGGCTCCCCGATCTCTCCTTCCGCTCCAAACCCACACATGCATGAGAACCAGGGAAGTCGGACACTGGCCTCCCACAGCAGTGCGATTACAGAGTGGATAGACTGTGTGTGTGTTAAATGTGAAAGGAGATTATGTGGGTTTAACTCTCTGCGTCTGGCATACAAATTCCAATCATATAACTTTGCCTATCTCTATAGTGTGGCAGGGGAAGATGAGAGAAAGTGGATTTGTGTGTGTGTGTGTGTGTGTGTGTGTCTGTGTCTTGAAGGGATATCTGTGAAGTGCGAAAGAATAATGGCAGATGGGAAACAAGAAGAAAAAGAAGAGAAAAGATAAAAAAAATAGAGGGATGGAGATAGATGCACAAAGTGGCAGACAACAGACAATGGATGACAGAGTGAAAATCACCTTATGTCAGTTTGAGTTTTATCCCTAATCCCTGCATTTTACTTTTGAGCTTTTCTTCATGTGATTCATCCTATTCATGCCATTTTATTAATGTCATTATGTCATTGCATGTTACTATATATACTGGACAGAATAGATATAAAAAATGGACTTTTGTATCAACTATTCATCCATGTTCTTGCTGTGTATTAAGAGCTTAAAAGCCCAGCCAGTGGGCTTCTGTCTTTCATTTTATAGCTGGTTACTAATGATATCAATTGATGTAGAGGATCTGTAGAAATTAGAGCCTAAATGACATCTGATAGTGCCTTTATATCTCCATTGATGTGTCTTAGCCAACACCCTATTTTCTTCCAGTGCAGTGAGAATTAAAGAGATAGGGCTAATCCAGGCATTGTTGACACAATCCAGGAAAAGGGATTAATTAAGTATCATTGTCTGAGAAGAAAATTCTCTGGCTCGGGGCACAGCGTCTTCCCCTGGCCTCCAGCCAAGCTGAGCTCAGCACTTCTTTGCACTCCTCTACACCCCCACCCCCTGCTTAACCCCCTCGCCCCCCGATCCCAGCAAACACACACAGAAACACACAGATCATAAAAGACACCTCGCCATCCACTTTAGCCTGGAAGAGGGCGTTTTGAGTGAGAGAATATATGGTGGTAGCTCGTCATCTGTGCCACAACAGCGTTATTTTATAGCAAACATCTGTGGTATCTCGCCAACTCCAGCTCCGCAGGCTTGTATAGCTACAGATAGAGGCCTTCCCAGAGATGACAGCATGTGGCAGTAAGCTATCATGCCTGTGTGAATACTTTGTTTTTGTGGATGACTGAGGATATCAACAGAAAAGATGAAGGTGTTGTGGGGGTGGGAGTGGGGGGGGTGTGTGACCCATTTTCCTTGCTATTGAGAGGCAGATTTCCAAAGGGCTCCCTGGACACATATATTAGATTAGAGATATTAGGATAATGCATATGGGATGAGATGAATGGCTGCAGTTTGGCACACAGGGAGGAAGTTGTTTGGGTTGAGGTGACCTGGATGCCTGTAGATCCAGTTTGTGTATGTGGGTGTCTGTGTAAGTTTTGCTTAGATCAGGTAGTGTGTTTAGTAATATTGTAAAGTGAGTAATTCTTGCTTTACAATAGTCTTATTCCAGTGAACCTGTGAATTGGCTTATGGAGGATATTGTGAATACATCTGTGGAACACAGACAAATCAAATATTGAAAATTGAGTAATTGTAGAATGTTGTTCTTCATTTCTTCAATATTTTTCAATTACCTGTTGATATTTAGATCTTGTGATTTAATGTGTCATGGTACCATGATAATGAAGACTTTAATATTCATTTCTGAATAAACTTTTTATTTTATTTTATTTCAATTGAACCTTTTTAGATCAATAGTTGTTTTTTTTGTAAAGGTAAATGATTCCAGGTTCATGTTGCAATGTCAAGAAAAATCACTTGAAATGTCAGTAAAAACTTTAGTAAAACTATTTGGCAACCACTGCAGAACCAAGTGATATTATGATCCTGTATCTTACAACCTTTCAAACCATATCAATTTTTAAGCACATCTTGAATGAACATTTAAGTGATTACTAAGCATTCCTTTTGATTGTGCATATGCTCCCTCTCTTCATACCTGACATGAATGTTTTCTGTATGTCTGACTCATACCAACCTACTAATGAACTACGTGTTCCTTTCTCTCATCCTAACAGTCAACAGTGAGGATGTTGTCTCTACGCGGCTGTACTTTGTGAACGCCTCCCTGCAGCGGGTGACCTTCTCCAGCTCGGTGGGGGTGTCCCTGCCCTGCCCTGCGGGCGGCGCCCCCCATGCCGTCCTGCGCTGGTACCTGGCCGCCGGAGACGACATTTACGACGTGCCCCATATCCGCCACGTGCATGCCAACGGCACCCTCCAGCTCTACCCATTCTCTCCCTCCGCCTATAACAGCATTATCCACGACAACGAGTACTTCTGCACTGCTGAGAACCAGGCAGGCAAGATTCGAAGCCCCAGCATCCACATCAAAGCAGGTGAGGGTGGGCACACAAGATGCAAACTAAGCCAACAGTCAAAGGGATAGGTTAGTTTCAGAGGAACTTTACAGATTTCTCCTAGGTACAACATAAACTTTTCAGTGCTTTTTTATGTCTCTGCTTGCATTTTCAAGGTGTTTTGAATGGTGAAATTACCTTAGTTTAGCTCAGTTTTTGAATGTTTGTTCAATCAAATACAAGTTCTGTCGAACTGCACGCAGAGACATGAACTTTGAACTATTCCTTGAAATAGTGATGAAACACTGCCTTCCAAGCCAGAGCCCTCCCACATATATTTTAAAATCAACCAAAGTTGGATGGAGGTCTGTGAAGGAACGTGGCCCTGTACTAGGCTAGCTCAATAGCACACCCATTTGGCTTTTTAACACTATACAGAGTGACATAGACAGACAATCCCACCTTCCACAAGTTATGGGTATGAACATTTTTTACACATTTAGGTCAGACTATCTTCAAATCTTTGGTATGATATCATCTAATGAGGCAGTGTCAGCTTTGTAGCAGCAGGTAAAAATTAAAATAGGAGGGCAACTAATTTAAAATTTAACACACCAAAATGGCTTTTTGGAATTTTTAACCTGTATTGCTGACAACATTTATACTATTGAGACAATGTCTCATATGCAGTGTTTATGTGTTGTGTTAAAAGTAATCTCTGGGGTTTCCTTGTAAACAAACAAAAACTAGGTTTATATTCAGTATTTCTTACTAAAATGCACTGTGTGTATCCGTTAGGTCTAAGAAATGTATTGAATGCACTTCCTTTGTCATAAAAAACTACATTGTTTACATGCATGTTTAGCAGCTTGTAATCTTTGTCTTCCCTGCCTTTGTTGGTGCATTGATACTCTTCTTTGTATGTTACTGCCACCAATGGTCAATCAGAGGCTGTCAATTGAGTGAAACCATTGGCACAAATGTGCATAAAGTCGCCTGCATGCACGTGCATGTGCCTCTTTGTGTTTATGCACACAAAACTGGGACTTACAGCACTCATAAAAACAATGCTCCATAGCACTCCTAGTGGTCAAAAACTCCACAAGGTACCTTGGAAAACTCAAAAAACATGAATGGAAGCACTTACGAACATATTCTTAGAGTGGCACATCAAAAAACAAAAACAGAAACAACAACAACAACAACAACAAAAACAAAAACAGTCAGAATACCCTGCTGGGAACCCACTGAAGTGGTTGCAACAGCATTACGTAGCTACAACCCAGCATCTGTAAATCTGGTCACCCAAACGGCAGTCATATTGGCAATGTGAGACCAACAACTTCTCTCAGTGGGGGTGAAGTGTCACAAAATGCTGCGTCTTGACCCTGTGTATTAAAAATCCTCCAGAAGACAGACACAAAGCCACACAGACAGTTGGTCTGGTGACCTGTCCGTGCTCTATGCCAAGGTCAAAGCTGGAGAGCGGCGCTGAACACACTGAGGGAAGGTGTTATTGCTCTTTCTCACACACACAAACACACACACATGAACAACACACACACACACACACACATACACACACACACACACACACACACACACACACGCACACACACTTGCATTCACACCAGCCTGTGTGTAGCTCATGCCAGCAAGCCTCCTGTCTCCCAGTCTCTCCATCTGTCCATGGACTGGAAAGTCCCCTAACTACACACACACATGCACACATACATACACACACTAAAGCACACACACAGAGCCATTTTCGTCAAGCTGGCTCATGGTGTTTAGTTGCCAGCTCTTTGTCAGGGTGTTTGGCAGGAAAGATTTTGGAGAGTCAGCCACAGACATGGAAAGATGTGAACAGAATCATGAAAAAAATTGGATTTTCAGGTCATGGTAATAGCCAGGCAGACATTTTGACTGTGTTGATCCATCCTACATGAAGAGACAGTCAGCAGTTCCCTTTCACACCCATGTATACGAATATAATCATTCTCCAAAATGCTGTCGAATTCTCTTCCATACCACCATGCACACACTTATATAAACACACATATGGCCTCTGTGGTCCCTAGAGGAGGACAGTCCCTCCAGCGTGAGAGTGACCTTCTAGCTAGCCTCAGTGTTGGGATGACCTTCCCTCCCAAATAATTACAACAATTAATCAATTAAATGCTGAGGCAACCACAACTCCACAGCTCCATAACCAGGGCTCATGTGCATGTGTGTGCACCTCATTACCTCCAGAGTCCTACACAACACACACACACACGTGCTCCCTTACAAGCTCGCACACATGCACAACCCTGCAGTTGCCATGGGCGACAGAGGCGTGAGTGCTAGGGTGTGGCACGCCCTGTCTCAGGTGGCGCAGGAGAATGATGACAGCTGACAGCTCACAGTGTGACACCCCCCCAAAAAAATCTGCCCCACCCCCACTCCCCCTCGCCATCCGTCTCTCTCTCTCTCTCTCTCTCTCCCTTCTCTTCACATCTTCACATCTCTCTCTATCCCTCCCCCTCTTTCTCACCCTCCCCCATGCATGCTGATTGTGGTCCAATAATAGCACGAGCACCTGTCTGGATAGCTCTACATTTATGAAAATCACTATGTGGGCTGCTTGTTTTCCTGTATATGTTTTTATTTGGCTCTGCCACTAATCTAGTTTTCTGATTTCATTTTTACTCAAGCTTCTCTCATAGTGGCTTTCTAAATCCCCATCTTTTGCACACATTTAGTTTTTGGTCAAAAAATTTAAAAAAAAGGTTTGATAGATTTCAGAATCTGGTTCCACAGACAGTGAACTACTAACATATTCTAATTATATTTTTTTAGGAATTGTAAACAGAAAGAACCACCATAAACTGGGGTGTATATGGCACTCCAACTTCAGGTGCATCTTCAATTTGGTCTTTATCCTGGACTGGTCAATTCTCTGACTGAGGTTCTTAAAAGACTATTCCAGTGTCTATTTTAGCATACATCTATTTACTATACTATCATGTGTACTTTATATATACAGTATATATTGACCATCTTCAAATGTTGTAGAATTTCAGTTTAAAAAATTGTCTTTTCTTAATTTTCAGGCAGTCATTGCTTTCTATTCATTTACATGTAATACAAAGAACTAGCAAAGTATTGAAACTTGCTTGTGTTGTGCCGTATGATTCATCATCATGTCTGCATTTATTTTTCCTTAGAGTTCAATTGTTACATGGTAATGCAGTTTAAATCCAGATTGGTTTGCAAAGTGCATCACAAGTATATTCACAAAACTTAATGCAGACTTGACATTCAAGGGGAAGCAGGCGCAAATGAAGTTTCAAGAGTCAGCATATGTATTATATATTCTATATTATATATTCTTTATTTTTTTTTATACTTTATTTTCTATATTCTTTTAATACATTGATTTTTTTCCCCAACAGCAATTCTTACTAAAGCTGTTCTGTGTTTTATTTTCAACCTGATTTTCATCAGTTCTTTCAAAGCCTTTCAAAGTTCTCTGCCCTCATTATCTGAAGATGTCATGCTAACTGTCCTGCAGCGAAAGTCCTTACAGTATGTCAACACCAAATTACTTGTCCAAAAATAAACATGATTCTGCCAAGAAAAATGCAACAATGAGTTTCCTAACATGCAAAAATATGAAATGCTAATAATTTCCAGTAGATTTTTTCTCCCAAAATAGTATTATTTTAACATAGTTCCTATTTAATGTTCTAGTTACCTGGTTAGCTGAACTTTGACCTTTTAGGCAAGTGGTGCTGAAGCTCTCGTTTTCAAATACTGTACACTTACAGTAGCCTCAAACCAAATGTTAATAGGAACAATTAACAGAAAGTTTAAGTGTGTTGTTGTCACTCTGTTTTGAAGCTGAATTGTGTTTAAGTTAACACATCTTTCCACCTATTCTCCCTCTCAGAAAGATAAGGAAAGGAATCAGTTGAGTTTCCTAAAAAGACTGTCAGTTGTCAAAGCCAGTATTATCATAGATAGAAGGCAGAGAAAATCAATTTCACATCGACAAAAAGATTCAGTACTAAGCCATTTTTGTGAATTGGACCTCAATCCCTGAAGCAAAGTTTTTTTGTGGGTATGTAACATATCTAACAGTTTGGCAGCTGTCTAGCCTCAGGAGGAAGACCTTCTCCTCTCCTCTCCTCTCCTCTCCTCTCCTCTCCTCTCCTCTCCTCTCCTCTCCTCTCCTCTCCTCTCCTTTTTCTTCACTTTCTTTTCTTTAGGCTACACAAATCATTTTCACTTTTGGTAACAAGTTAAGGGACATATGTGTGAGTTTACTCTAAGAATGGAAGCGCACCTTTAGCAAGTACAGTTAGTCATTGCAGTCACTTTGTGCTAGAAAACTGTTTTCTCTGGGTTTCATGTTTTGTGCACCCAACACCTCCTTACACAGACTTAATAGAGTGAGACACCTGTTCAATGAACTCACCTCATCTCCCTTTTGTCCCGACTAAAACACACAAACCTATGCAGGCCAGGGCCAAGACAGCAGGTGTTTAGATCCATCTGCCCTCCTCATCTCTTCCCTGGCTGACATTTCCTTATTACAGTAATACCATAAGTAGGGCCCTTGAACCTGATACACAAGGACTGTTTTTCTCATTCTATCCATTCAGTAACAAAACCTGTGTCCATTAATTTCTCCTGTATTTCATTATTTTTCTCCTTCTCTATCTTTCTCCTCCTCTGTGTTTTTCTCTGCTCGCTTTATAAATAAGTAAATGCAGTATTTGGTTTCCCCGTCGTTAATTATTGAAGCGACAGTGATACAGGACTTGCCTCCCAGTGCGCCCAGTGCACCAGACCCATGTTTTAGCTCGTTCCTAGGCAACCAGGCTGCATATATTCAGGCATCAGTAACATCCTAATGATTCTGCTGCGCATGCGATGAGGGGGAGTGCAATTTACACACAAATCAGTTGGGCTACCATTTGCATCTTGTCACAAAGCTTAAAAGAATGAATATGTAATGTTTTTTTCTCCTCTGTCTTTCATATCTTGGAATAGGAACGTGTGTTAAATGACAATGCTATCACAACAGTTGCGTATTGGAGCTGGTTACATGGCTGTGTACAAGGGCATGTTGCCATACAAGGCTTATTTGACTGATTTTAATAGGGAGGGGATTGGTTGAAAAACAATTTCTTAGATGTTAGCGAGTGTAGGACAAGGTGGGGTCAAAGCACTGGAAGTACAAACCTGGGGCGACCTTGACTGGATTTGAACACCCACTGAATTGACATGTGGTGACGGTCATCATTGCACCAAACATTTACAAGCTGTCAAGCAGATTTTAAACACTCTATGAGAGGCTCAGTGGGCACTGGGGATTTTCCCTGCTATTGACAAGAGGCAGCAGGGTCAATCAGAGAGTAAATAAATGATTGAAAGAATTGGCTTGGCCACAACAGCCGAGGCTACTCAGTCGATCCTTGCTATTGATCTGCAGGTAGATGGCATCATTGAGAGGCAGGGGCTGTTTAAATGAAGAATTGAAATGAAGACTTGATTGGAATTATTTGTCCTTTAGCTTTGATTTGTTTACAAATGAGACTTCAGCTCACATTAGTGGCCTGTGTGTCAGGTGACCAAAGTGGAAAGTGATCTGCTCTCTAGAGGATGCCTTACTGCTACCATTAATTGTGCTGGAACACAAAGTAGCATGGTAGCACCACAGCCATCCGCTAATGGTTTGGTAATTCAAGCGCCCAAAACACCTCATCTATTTGGTCACATGTATGGTGCAAGGTTACATTTCAACCATTTTGACAAAATACTCTAATGTTAGCTCCTCCACAAGCGAGGACAGAAGAAAAAAGAGGTCCAAGGTTCAGCCAATTATGAAAAAGTAGAACAGGGTAAAAGCAATGAATGGAATCAGACAAAGACTTGGGAGATTATACCTCGGACTTTAAGGTGAAAGACTCCCCACCATTTGGACAAGGACATTGGTTTTGGTTCCACTGGGTTCCAGTGACAGTGGCGGCTGGCATAAAGCATTATTAATGACCAAGGAAACTGGCCTTCAGGCTAGGCGTTAATTATATCACTGGAGAGCTGGGGGAGAGAGCGAACACACCAGAGGGCGGGGCCTCCCCCTGTGTTGTGTGTGTGTATGTGCGTTTTACATTGTTAAGCCATTACTGTCCTCATTTCTAAGGGAAGCCTGCTTGAATAGCAGTGATAGATTGTGTTAGATTGTGATGCCAGAAACACTCCCCAGCATCAGCCTTTCTGGGGCCCCATCTGATCCTGTAATTGTGTTTTCCTCATCTTATGCATATCAAATAGCCTAATTTTTGTCTCATGTAAAAGTTACTGGAGAAAAATTTGGCAATGCCCCTTTATACAAATGAGATCAGAATGGAGGGTAAGCCCACACAGTTGAGCTCAGTTCAGCTCAGTGTTCATTCAGTCAAGCTAGTGTGCCCTTGAACTACCTGTCTCTCCTCCTCACCAAAATAATCCATTAATTTAATTTCACTTTATGTAATTTATTTAATGAAAATGTATGCTCTGATTCAGCATTTCACATTCCTCACTAATCTAAATGTGACAGAGTTAACTGGAGAGATAATTTGGTTAGCTACAGGCTACTGTTTTCATCATTAAGCCTGTCTTAATCACCACCATCCTTTCTGTACACTGGCACAGATTCACAGCCTAGTGCTCTGCAAACCATGTGCAGGGGGTGTGTTTTTGATGCCTGGCGCCTGCATGTGACAGTTCCATTGGCCGTGAGCAACCCTCCACTCCTCGCCGTCTCATAGCATTTGTGGCGTTGTTCTTTAAAAGGCCAAGGGTCGCTCACTGTGTATCCCCCTCAACACAGCTCCAAGTCAGCCCTCCTTACAATCATAGTGTGACTTCAAAACTAGCGCTAAAGAGAAAAACACTGGCCTAATGTTGTTGAACAGAAAACCAGACAAATTTGTTTACTACAGCTGCAGGTGTTTTCCTATGGGTTAAACAGGACAGATGTCAACTGTGTAAAAATGTATGTATGTATAATTATTAAATGTATATTTATTATATCAATCAATTGCTGTAATTGATTGACAGAAAATATATAGCTATATATTTAGATAACTGATTGTTTAAGTGATTCACTAAAGCAAAAATGCCAAATATTCACAGGTTCCTACAACCATGACCATTTGATGCTTTTCTCTTTTTTTATCATGACAAATTGAATATCTTTAGACAGTTGGTCCAACAAAGCAAGCTACATAAAGATGTCAACTTGTGCATTTATTTTGCTGAAATGCATAATTGCATTGTAATATCTTAACCATCCACAAATGGTTTGGTATCTAAAGGTCCAAAATGTCAAAGTTGCTGGTTCCAGCTTTGCAAACATGACAATATGAAGGTTTACTTTCTGTTATATCATTATAAACTTTATAGCTTTGGTTGTATAAAAAAAGGAATTTGAAGATGTCATCTTGGCCTCTGGGAAACAGTGATGGACATTTTTAACTATTCTCTGACATTCTCTGAAAACTTATTACTTAAAAAAGTAACTGACAGATTAATCAACACTTCCAGCCCTACTTTTAATCACGAAACAACATTTTCTCTCAGAAATCTCACTCTAGTGACATTGTCATAGGTCAAAACGAGGTAAGATCAAGATAAAGTTGGTTAAGTTTGGTGAGCCTTACTTTCCCTTCCTGAGACAGCCACTTTTACCACCAACCAACATATAACCAAACCAACCAAATATTGACTAACTTTAGCTCTTTTCTCTCTACACACCAGTGTTCAGGGAGCCCTACACAGTTCGTGTGGCTGACCAGCGCTCCATGCGGGGTAATGTCGCCGTGTTCAAGTGCCTCATCCCCTCAGCCGTCCAGGAGTACGTCAGCGTCGTGTCCTGGGAGAAAGACACTGTCTCCATCGTCCCAGGTAAGAAATTCAACCATGGCCTCCTTGAGACCCATTACAAATGAACAAAAACACAAACTTAGTCAATCTGCAGACAAAAAACCAGCCCCACATCCACCTTTTGCTATACTGCCTCTTCTGCTGAAATATACTGTCACTGCATGGTCCATTCTTATGACCATGGCCGAACTTTGGCTCAATGCATGCTCGCTGTGTTTGATCAGTTGGTCAATAATAATGGAAAGCAAATGATCTAATGTCATCCGTAGAGAAATGTTATTTTTAGACTGAATGAATCCAGAACCACAAATCCTGAGTGTGTTTAAAAAATGGGAATTTCCATCAAATCACCTCACTGTAATGCAGATTTCCTCCTGCTTTGCCGTGTTTGTGATTGCTCACACCCCTCAATTGATACTTATCACTGACTGTGTCACTGGCATCTCCTATTTTGCCATCGAGAGAAGATGGAGGAAGGTTTAAAAAATGGTGTAATCATTCAAAAAGAAGTCTGATGAAATGGCCTTTGCCTGGCACATCGCTGGGTCCTCACTCACTAACTGACACCGCTGTGGTTAATAGCTGTGTTACAGGGATAAATCAGGCATTAGTAGACATGTGCTCTGTGTGTGTGTGTGTGTGTGTGTGTGTGTGTGTGTGTGTGTGTGTGTGTGAAGGACAGAGGGGTGTGTGGGCTGGGGGGGGGATCTAATTTGATGAGTGATAGATCTGTTTAGCTGCTCATCACAGTCACCCAAAAGAGAGCAGCCACACCTCTAGGGCTCTGCTGTGTCTGAAGCTGTTCTCTCTTCTGTATCACAAGGTTTCATCTGATCCACTATTTAAATCATTCGATGTTAAATGAAGAATAATGATATTAGTTTGAAAGTAAGCCTCCTACACACTGCTGTATGTTTTTGCATTTGTGCTTACATGTGTTCTGTGTGTGTGTGTGTGTGTGTGTGTGTGTGTGTGTGTGTGTGTGTGTGTGTGTGTGTGTCTGTGTGTAGGCTTGTGTGGTGCAGTGTTAACATTTGCTCCATGGACCAATGGCAAATTGCAGGGTGTCAGATGAGACTGTTTAGGTCAGAGGATACGTATTGCTCCCTCTGCCCCTTATCTCGCTCTCTGATACCGAGCACCCCTTTCATCTCTCTCAATAGTGTGTGTGAGCGTGTGTGTATAGAGGTGTGTTTGTGTGCCTCTTTGTATGGCTCTGTCCTTCACACGGGAGCACTCATTGATCCAGCACAGCTGTAGTGTGTGTGTGTGTGTGTGTTTGTGTGTGTGTGTGTGGCCTGAGGGGGGTTTCCAGTCTGGATCGATAAAGCTTGCTGTTGGATTCCCCTCTCTCTTGTCACGGATCCCTCAGTGTGAGAGTGGTGAGACCAGGCCAGTCTGTTTGACTGATCGCTCTGTGTGTGTGTGTGTGTGTGTGTGTGTGTGTGTGTGTGTGTGTGTGTTTGTAAAAGCCACTGTATCATGGCTGTGTGGTAAGAGCTCAGAGGGAGTATGTTATTGATCAACTGATGGACGTATTCGCTAAAACATGCACATATGAACAAGCGCGTGAGCATGTGTGTGAAGATGCTCACACAAACACAGTGAACAGCTCTCTGTAGGTAAGATGATCAGGGCAAGTCATCCCTAATCTTTCTTTAAAAAAGCTGCAATATATTTTGCATATGAACATAATACATTACAGTATATTCACAGAATATTATTGTCAATAATTTCATGGGAGACCAAGTTAATTTAAAGTTGAGTACTTCTTGAATTTTGATCATGTCCAGATCTTCAAGAATAGAAAAAAATATGATGGATGATATTAATTTCTTTAATATCAATTTACAAAAATATCGTGTAAATACACTGTATATTTTAAGTGGTAAAGAATATGAGACACTATTTGAATTTGCATTTGAAAAGGCTTGAGAGCTTTTTTGTTTTCCATCTTTTCTCCCTCTCTCTTTCTCTCTCCACGCCTGATGAATAGGTCTTATTAGTAACACAGTGCTCCTCTTCTTCTTCCCGTCCATCTTTGGCTCTAAGCCTCCTCTCATCTCTTTCCCTCCCTGGTACAGGCTGGTGGCCTGTGTCAGCATTGTGGCCCTCACACACAGAATGCACGTGTAGCCCCCCTCCACACCTCATCCATCCATCCATCCACTCCATCTATCAGCTCCTGGTGGCATGTACAGCTTTCTCTCTTTCGATAGCACTCGAGATGCTCTAGTGGTTTGCCATTTACTAGGGACAGCGTATGCCAAGGTATTGGCTTGACAGGATGACACATGTCACACAGACGGCTGTGTTGGTCAATAAAGCTGAGTTTGAATGGGCTTTGATGAAGAGGCAGGAGGGTGTTTGCTGACAGCTGGCCTCACTGCGAGACGACCCTGCCTGGGTGTCGTGTCACTATTTGACAGCCAAATCTGTTTGCGTTGAGGCCCGTTCATGAAGCAATGAGGTGGGGGTGGTGGTGGTGGTGGTGGTGGTGGTGGTTTGGGCGCAGATAGACAGGCAGACAGTCAAACAGAGGAGCGCTTTGTGTGTTGACTGGCTATCCTGGCTTTTACTCCCTTGTCATACCTCCCCTTCTCCTGCTATCTCTCTATCTAGCCATGTCTCTCCCTCTAATTGATGGTTTGCTGGTGTTGCCGTCGGTTAGAAAATTAGCATTTGTTTGCTTGTCAGTTAGGGAACTGAAAGAGGATGCTCTGTTGACGGATGTGTATGAAGGAACTTCGTCTGTGTATGTGTGTGTATGTGTGTCACTTTGTTAGTATCCATCTCCTCCTCCAGTTGGAGCTTAAAACAGTGTGAGTTTTATCTGGTCACCATGGAAACGGGTGCGAACCGACGGGCGGAATAAGGAAGGTGTGAGGATGCATCGCTGCCTAATTTTTATTAGTGCATCACCACGGCTCAGCTCCACCACACTCATGCACACACGCGCAGGCAGACAGGCACAAGGGCTCACACACAGATGCCATAGCTGCATATTTATGTACACTTCAGTGGCAGGTAGCATAGATATACATATTGTCTAAGACATTTAGCCTTTCTTTCTTTCTTTCTTTATTTCTTTTTTCTTTTTTCTTTCTTTCTTTCTTTTGATGCAGGGTATATCTTTTTGTGTTGTGTAAATGTTATTTCTGATGTTAAATGAATGAAGAAATTGGACAAATAATGAAAAGTTTCTCTGTCACATTAGATTAGCTTTTCTTTTAAATTCATTATTATAGTATGTGACTCACATTACATACATACATGTACCATGTTTGATTATATAAAATGGTGACACATGAATATATGCCTTTCCCAACCTGATTTAGCTGTTATTAGCTGTTATATTTCAAACATGTTTTCATTTTAAGAAAAATAAATAAATAAATAATCGTAGCTTGTTCAAAAGTTCCATGTGGATTCATACACTATGGCTAAGATTGTACAGTACTCCTAGTCTTCTGCTGTAATATTTGGAAAGAATGACAGAATACCAGTAGTTAAGGACACAAAGTGACATAGATAGATTGATTTATTAATTTATATACTTTTACTTTTATATTTATATACTACTGAGGTATTGATAGGTTGATATAATGAGATTGGAGGGTGAAGAGTGTGTGGAAAAGTGTGACGTCTGTGTTTTTGCATTCATTGGTTGAGGTTGTTTAATCCCTTTTCTCGTTCACACACACGCGCACGCACGCACACACACACACACACACACACACACACACACACACACACACACACACACACACACACACATCACACATTGCCTCTCTCCCTCTCTCTTTGTGAAGTGTAGCGTCACCACAGCTGCTGCTGCTTCTGTCCCATGTCCCAGTCTCCATTTTGTGGCCACTCTGCAGAGGCCTACACTCTCTCTATCCACTCTTCTTAACTTTATCCCCCTCTCACCCCTCCTTTCTAGAGGCACTTATTAGGAGGTGGTGAAGTGACAAAGCATCGTCTTTTCCTTCCACTCCGCTAAACCTAAAAGTTAACAACAGATAGGCAAAAAAAGGCAGAATAGGCAGAAAAAGAAAGACAAAGTGGCACAAAAGCATGACATGCTAAATTATGCAGATGGCAAAGTGGACATAAGATGGATGGATGATGGAATGAGCTGGGTAGGTATATGAGGACGAGAGGATGGGCAGATGGGCTAAGAGAGAGGTGTGTGTGTCCCCAGCACCCCAGGGAGGAAGAGGAGGCCATGGGCTTTAAAGCCGTTGTGTCCTGCCATTAAAGATGCATCTGACAAGTGCTTAATGTACCCCCAACCCACCTTCTCTCCTCCATCTCTCTTTCTCCTTTAGACTTTTTTTTTTATTTATCCCTGTGAGTATCTTGACCATTAACCATTACATACATGATGTGCATCTATGTGTGTTTGTCTTTAGGATATTTGCAGTTTGTACCTAGTGTGGTGGTGGGTGAAAGAGGGCAGTCAGGGTTTCTGTGGAGGGGAAATGGGTGGTGTTTACTTATTGATGTGTGTTTATGGGCTGTGGTGTGTGTGTGTGTGTATGAACCTGGCAGTGATGCGTTTTAGGTTGGGTTATTTATTCAGCACTCGTGTTTGGATGTTTTACAGAGAGAACAGGTGCAGAGCGACTCTGAGCGCGCTCTGTTTGAGCGGACTGTGTGTGTGTGTGTGTGTGTGTGTGTGTTAGTCAGACAGACAGAGAGAGAGAGAGAGAGAGAGAGAGACGCACACACACACACACACACAGGGGCATTCACTGCTGTCCAGGCACTGTTAGGGCCGCAGTGTGTATCTGTGTGGATGGCATGATTTAAGTGTTGAAAGGAAATGATGATTTGTAGTTTTCAAGATCCACTGAGACATAAACGTCCAGTTATTTTTTGTAGAGTGACGGACACAGATAGAAAGATAGATATAGATAGATCAACACTGCAGAGGAACATAGATGTTCTGTGTAGAGATTGAAATGGCGGGAGAGATGGAGGGAGATTGAAGGAGGGAGGGAGAAAGTGAGAGAGGGCTGTGCACGAGGAGAATTTCAATGGCACTCCAATCATGCAGGCAGTCTCGTTAGCCCAGGGAACATTTGCATAGCGCTTCGGCGAATTCATTTGGCCTTACTCAGAGAAGATGGCTCCCTTTCCTCTCTGCTAGTTAGTTATTCATTAACTGCACACAGCCAAGGTGTGCACGAGTGTATGAATGTGAATTTGTCTGTGCGTTTCTGTTTGTTTCTGACCTGCCGGCCGACATGCTTTTAATTTTGTACTGTATAGTCCTTGTCGTTTGTGCATGAGATCATTATTTGCTGTTTTTGCAGCGTGGTGGTACATCTGCAGCTTTCTGACTGAATGGAGGCGTGCCTCGTCATATCCTCCTGCATATATACCTACAATAGTAGTGTAAGTACATGCTAGCAGACAGAATCGCTATCAGGTATTTTGCCAAATGCAGAACCGACGTCAGAGCATTACTCATCACCCACGAAGATCTGCTCGCCAACACCCTCTTCCTCAAACAGTGATGCTGTGCCTCAACTTCGTGTATCACTGCTGCATTACTCCCCCTCCTCCTCTTCCAGCCCTAGGAACTAATTAGAGAAAAAAAAATACATGATGGGGGTTCAGAAAATCAGATCTATACTTGAGGCCATCACTAATGGGGATCATGACTTGCCTAAAACTGCACGTCACTTGTAGGGTGGGGTGAGTGTGTGTCAGGGGTTGGAGGAGGGGTTGTGGTGTCAGTGAGGAAGCACAGCCAGTAAGTGAAGATGACACACATAATGAAGAATACAGTGGATGTGTTATTCTAATTATCCCACTGACACCACCACGCAATCTAATGTTGTTTGACAGTGCACAACAACCGTGGTGGAAGTGTGTGTGGATGTTCATTTGTATGTGCGTCCATGGGTTTGTGTGTGTGTGTGTGTGTGTGTGTGAATTTGCCAGCAAGCGTTTGCTGGAGTCTGACAGTGTTTGCCACATCTGCTTGGATTTGAGATGTGCATTTGGGTTGTGTGACCTTTCTAAAGACGAGCCCGTCTGTTGGTCAGTGTAAGCAGACGCATGCATGCCAACATCTAATGCTCTATGCTTACAATTCCGTTTAATATTAGGTAAGGTAGATTTATCTAAAAAGAAAGGAAATTAGACCATATATTAGCTTTAAATGGTAAGTACCCTAACATGACATTTTGTTGGAGAATATTTGGAAAATGTGATACGGGACTCTTCACAGATAAACATCTCAGTGCCTGAAATATTACCTGAAAATAAAGTGGTCTGTATCAGCTTTATTGACTTAAAGAGATTTCTCATCATTTGTTCATCTACAAGCAATAAAATACAAATATATTGAGGCCTTTAATGCTAGTATACTGTTGTCACTGAACATTGCAGGGTTTTTTAGGCATTTCTGGCCCATGACCTACCAAAAATCTCACAGACCTCAATAATTACAGAGTTGTCAAGTTGTCATATCAATGTGACAATGTGAGTATGGCATAGTTTTGTGTTCTATTTTCAGCAGCATGAGAGGAAGCTCCTGGGCTAGCCTAGAAATTGTTAAGAAAATCAGAATCAGGTTTATTGCCGAGTAGGTCAGCACATAGAAGGAATTTTCCTTGGTGTTGTGGTGCATAACAATCAAAAATACAAGGTAAGAGAAAATACCCAAAAGTACCTATGTAAATTAGGGGAAACACAACTACCACAAAAAAAACAAGTGATCATAAATAACATTTTACAATTAAAAAAGTAAAAAAAAAATTCTAAGTGAAAAGAGTTGTTAGAGTTTAAAGTTTAAGAAATATTGTACAAGATATTGACTGGGAATGTGCAACTGTTCACAATATAAACAGTACATGTAATATGCAAATGTGATAATAAAAATAACTGTGTTAAGGTAATGCGCCATGTTGGATGTAAATTGTGATATAGTCCAGAAAAAAGCCATAATGTCCACCATATTGTTTAGTAAGGTACATGTTGTTTTTTGTTTTTTTGTTTTTACAACCCCACATGGGTTCTTAACACAAAACTTGAAGTGTTACCACTGTTAGGAGTCAAGCAAATGATGAATTTGTGGACTTTAATGAGTTTAAGTGGTTAGTTGACCAATAGGCCAGAAGCTTGTCTACTCTTTCACTGTTTGTGTTTTAAAGAGGCAGAGACCAATAAACAGAGAAAAAGAGAAAGAATAAAGCGTTTGTCTGTGTGTGTGTGTGTGTGTGGTTATTGTCGTGCATGTGTTTGTGCGTATTTGTGTTTCAATAGCGAGGTGGGGGCAGGGCAATATGAGAGATATCCTGTTCCAACACATCCCCTCTGGAGCTGACTTAATGACCCGTGACCTGAAGATGTACATGCTAGGGAAGGAGAGAGGGAGGAGGGTGGGTAGTTGAGGAGGGACAGAAAGGGAGGTGGAAGGCAGTGGGGTGAGGAACCAGGAACAAAATGGATGAAAACTGCAGTAAATAAAGCAGAATGGGAGATGCAAATGTGTCCTACCTGACATGGTAGTCTGTCTCTCTCTCTCACTGGGATGTGTCCTGACCTGACCACAGTCATATCCATCAGCTGGAACTGGCTCCTCATTTTACCTACATCTCCCCTTCTGTCATTCCTGCTTTAACTCACTTTTCCTTATTCATTTCTTTCATCGGGGCTTCATAGATCACAGCTAATCAAAGACAGGATGGAGACAGCCAACAGAGCTCTGACATGCAGCCCACAATGGACACAGGCAGAGGCAGAGAGAGAAAGATAGAGAGTGTCAAAGTGAAAGAAGGACAGGGAGATAGAGAGGAAGAATAACTCTGTAGGGAAGTAGGCAGAAGGCAGGTGAAATAGTTTTTTTCTTTTTCCTTTTTGACACTCCATTTTTTTTATATTCTACTTTTGCCAAGTCCTCCTCCTTCACCACTACCTAACCTCTGCAATAACTGTTAATTTAAACTCTGGAGCTGCCTGTGTGTGTGTGTGTGTGTGTGTGTGTGTGTGTGTGTGTGTGTGTGTGTGTGTGAGAGAGAGAGAGAGCCCTCACTGACCTCCCCTGTGAGCAATGGCATATCTATGCTTTATTAATAGCTAATCAATGGTCTCTCTGGGATGTATAGGATGCCCTGAGGAGTCCCATAAGACATATCAGCACACGCATGGACACAGGCACATCAATAGTTCAGAGAGAGTCAGTGATGTATAACATATGTAAAGATTATTTTCACAGTAGAGTCCTTTAAGTTTTTATTATGAATGTGTTTTTTTTTTTTTATTTGAAGAGCTTCACACAAGCTTTAGCCAACGTGACAAAATAATGCTCTGATCCATAACAGACAGTTACAGATTTGTCATTCATGTTCCCTTATTTGGTTTGCATCATAAATTCATTCTCTTTCTCACCTTCTCTTTTACCTCTGTATCCTAGGGCTCCTTTACTACTTGACTTGACATTTATTCCTCTCAAGCGCCTATCAGGCCCACCTGACTGCCTCTTGTTTTGCATCATTATTTTCTTTCCCTTTCTGCTATTTTCAGCGTGCCTGCCCTCTTCCTATTCTTCCCTCACCTACTTATTTTCTCCACTCCGCTCTCACTTTCTGTACCTTAGCTCTTGGTATTTTGAAAGTGCAGTCTGTTGTTTTTTTGTTTTTTTTTGTCTGTTTTGTTCATGTGCATAGCCATTGTTTTACAATGCCCAGAGCAATGCAGGTTTTCTGTTCCTCTCACTCTGTCTCACTGGGGACATTGTTTGAAAACAGGGATGTGAGTTTCAAACATGTCTTGGGAGGAATCCTCCATGTTTTTACCTTTCTCCTCTCCTTCTTGTTCAACCCTTATGGTTCACTCCTCACTCACTTCCTGGGCTTTACTTTTGTGATATGTTTTAAGTATCGCCACACTTGTATGTAACTAAAATACAGGTATCACAAATTGTTTCATTTCAGTATCCCAAACAAAATTAAACGATAAGGCCGGCAATATTCTATATTTTTGTTATCAATAACAAATTCCATGAAAAGACCAAAACCAGTAAGGTGTTTTTCTGTCTCTCAATACTTTCTAACTTCCCAAGCCTGTCTGTAGGTCTCAGTCCCAGTCGTTCCTACTGAACACTAAGATCTTTAAAAACAGGTCACAATTTCCAGTTGCAGACAACACCTTTGGTGCACTAGTGAGTATTTACAGTAGCAAGATAGTGGATGTGGAATCAACTCAAAATATAGAACCGATTTTTATGCAAGAAAAATGTTGGTGCAATGGTGTGGCTCATTGATATGTTTTCAGCAGTTTTTAGCCACGCTAATGGCATGGCTTGGTCAACCACAGCTTGAAATAGCTTAACAAGTTCTGGATGGATTGCCGTGGAATTTGGTACAGACATTCATGGTGCCCAGAGGATGAACCCTACTGACGCTGGTGATCTTATGACTTTTTACTCTAGCACTATCATTAGGTTGACACTTTAAGTTTTACACAAATGTCTTGACAATTATTGGATGGATTGCTATGGAATTTAGTACAGATGTTCATGGTGCCCAGAGGTTGAATCCTCATGACTGATCATACCTGCAAAACTAATGACAGTCTCATCAGCCTCAGCGATACTTTTTGTTTAAGGCAAAGTCGCAAATGTCATCATGCTAACGTGTGAAACTAAGAGGGTGAACCTTGTAAACTTTATACCTGCTAAACATTAGCATGTTAGCGTTGTCATTGTGAACATTCAGCTCAAAACACCACTGTGCCTAAGTAAAGCCTTGCAGAGCTGGTAGCGTGGCTGTAGACTCTTAGTCTTGTTGGATAACAATGGAGATCAACAGCACAGGTCTTTTAAAGGGAATAGTTGACACTAAGAAAAATATAGAATATCCTTGAATGAAATTACCATGAGAAAAGATGGCTACAGGGTAACCAAAAAGGAGCTCATAAGTTAAATAATAACCTCAGTATTCGTGTAGTGATAGTATCAGACAGAAATGAGGAAACACTATCCCAGGAGTTAAAGAACAAGGTGCCATACTCAGGGTCAAGGTTGACAGAAAGACACCTGACTTACCTTTTTATTTCACCAGTATTCATACCTACATTCAACTGCCCTTTGACTAAGAATATGTGTGTGTTTATGTTTTTGTGTATGTGTGTGTGTGTGTGTGTGTGTGTGTGTGTGTGTGTGTGTGTGTGTGTGTGTGAAAGAGAGAGAGAGAGAGACAGAGTGAGGAGAAAATCTTTTTACATCTGAGCTTAGCTGACTAAGGCTCCCAGAAGACAAAGGAAGGGGGAGAGGAGTGCGGGAAGAGAGAGTATAGAGGAAAAAGAGAATGTAATTTGAATCTCATATACATTTCAGTTGAAAGTCATTCTAGCCTTGATACATTCTCTCTGGAGTCAGGCTCACACACAGACACACACACACACACACACACACACACACACACACACACACACACACACACACACACACACACACACACACACACACACACACACACACACACCCCACCCACTCTCATGGACAAAGCTCTTGTGTACGGGCACAGATTGACAGTTGAGTGCTCGCACTACAGCTCATTCATCCTTGTTGACTACATCTCTGCTGCCAAGTTGAAAATACAATGTATGTCAGATGCTGCCTCTCCACAAAATAAAATGTATTGTAATAGCTACAGTCTCTTGCACACTTAAATAGCCCAAATACAACAGAGAACGGGAAGAAAACACAAACTGTAGGCACTAAACTGATTTGGCTTAGAGCTCTTTCTCCCCCCAAACTTCTTTTTTCTTTTGTCCTGGGAAATACAATGCTCCACCGCCGTGTCCTAAGAGGAACACTGATATTGTTTTTTTTTTTGTTTTTTTTACTGTGAAAGGTTTCCAAGTCAAGTCAGTCAGTCTAAAAAACTCATACACATGTCACTAATTCGATTTGATATCTTTCTTACATGGCCATAGGAATAACATCAGGGCAGTGGCCTTGAACTTTCAACCTTTTACAATATATTAGCTTGTAATGTTGGAAGTGACATTTATAATGTCTGCAGGTTGCAGGTCTGCAGGTTTCGACCCACATCCGCACAAAGGAAGGGCTTCATATCAGGTGCCTCTGACAGTGTTAAGAATACACACACACACACACATTTCTTTTTTACTCCTTTTTGACTTATCTCCCTCTTTAAGCACCCCCTCCTGCCAACAGCACCCATCTCCAGATTTGCTATTTGTGTGTGTGTGTGTGTGTGTGTGTGTGTGTGTGTGTGTGTGCATCTGTGTGTGTCTCTCTTTTCCTCTGCATAAACAGTGTGCCCTTCTCTTGCAGACTGACAAGTGAACGCCTTGTTTATTTCTGTTGAGGGGAAAACAGACGGGTATTTATTCCATTGCTCCTCTACCTCCAATTCTTGCTCTTACTCGCATCCCCCTTTCTTTGTGACATCTTCAGACAAACAGAGCTGTAGCAGAGCATCATACTGAGCTAATATTCATCCAGGTGAGGTTGTTTAAGTAGGGACAGATGAGGATAAATGACCTTCAAAGGGTTTACTTTAGGTTTATATTGCCATGTGGCTAACTTTAATGTGGTGGATTCAGTGATCTCTGCTACATCACTGGTCCTCAGCCTTTCTCTGTGCTCTGTGATTTCCTCATTCTTTGTCTTACTAAGTCTTTGTTACCTGATATCTGATTTGGCATCATCCTACAGATTCTGAGGTGGGATTTTGAGGGGCAGACAATATATTTAGTCAGGTTCATTACTGCAGGATGACGCTGGGGTGACATTTCATTCAGTGTATAAAAAAATAGAGACTGTTATTATTGAGCTTAACCATGCATGAAAATAGGTTGCTGTCCAGTAAATAGCATGCCTTCAACGGTACCAGACAGTTAAAAATTAAATTAATCTTATTACTACGCTACCTTATGAAATGTTATGTTTAGTTTTATTGTAATTTGTCTCTCTTGCTCTATATCCACTCCCATTCTCTCTCACTTGAACATAATCTAATCTGATTCGTAAACAAAAACAGTATTACTGCTGCTCTGAAGTCTGACGTTCCAGCATCTGGTCAGCATCTATTGCTATGGAAACAGTATGACATGAACTTTTAGTTTCCATTGCCTCAAGCTGAAGCTGTTTCTTTATACCTTTAAAGGTATTTAATTAAGCTTATTTTCTGTTCATATCATCTAAGGGTGGTTCATTAAGCAGCTATAACAGTGATAGCATTAACTTAACTTCACTGCTCAGCTTCAAACTAGCCAATGAGTGAGCTTTGACAGAGCACTGCTCCAAACCAATGAACCAACAAACTAACCAACCAGGAAGCGGTCACTCTGGAGTGCACAGAGTAGTGGCACAAAACCAATGCGAAAGCTCAAGAGGGTCATCATTAAAGTTTGGAACAGAAGAAGTGTATTTCTATGTATTGCTGTTGCTGTGTATGTTACTCCAGGATATGTTGATTGTCAAAACTCCATTACAAGCACAAGTCCTGCATTCAGAAGCTTACTTTAGTAAAAGTACAGAGGTATTATAAGCTAAATGTATTTAAAAACATCAAACTTAAAAGCACTCAAACAGCAGAATGGCACTTGTCAGTGTCATAATATTGTTTATTATATTCCTGGATTATTATTACAGATGCATTACTGCATGTTCCCATTTGTACTATTGTATATACTGCTCTGTAGTTTAATCAATGACAATGCATCATGTTTCATAAGGTCATCATATTTATTGTCTGTAACAAGTGACTGTAAGTAACAAGTATATTTTGCTCTGAAATGGGAAGCATCAGTAGAAGCAGTAGCATCAAAATTAGTACCTCAAAATTGTACTTGGGAAAATGTTCTTAGTGACAATCAGACTTCACACTGACTTCTTCAGCCTTGTGCACCTGATGTTGTGAAATTATTTTTAGTGAAACTTTTTTTAGTTTTAGTTTTGATTACTATATCAACAATCCGTTTGGGATCTCTTTCACATTTATGAAAAGGTTTGTCCAGTCAGACTTTGTTTCCAAACTATTTAGTTACTCAGTTGCACCTCTTTGAGGCCCTTAGTTGTGATATTTTCATGCATCTTTCCTCGTTTTCATGCACTCTTTCAGTCCATCCATCACTAAACGTCTTACTGATGTCAATTTTGCGACATGACTGCTCAGATTTGTTATTTAGCAGTTTTTAATCTTGAACTGTAGGTAAGGAAAGGTTGATGCGTCACTCCTTCTTTCACCAAATGCCTTGCTTTGTGTGCATATATTGAATTTTCTCAGTTCATGGTGCAATACCCCACAGACTGCCTTGATCCTGAACTGGTGTATGTATAGAGGTATATTATGGTAGTATGATACAATAAAATAAATAATGGTATAATTTGCAGATAAATTAGAATATCTTGTATATCTTTTAGATAAATGAAAGCATCCTATCAGGAACCAGGAAGATTTTTTCGAGGGACAAGCTTCCAGTTCTGTCTATTTAAGACCTCACAAGAGTCACTGGGACCTCATTTGCATCTGGAAGCTTCAGTTTCCTTTTTTGATCCTCCTCCACCAATAGGAAGTGACCTAATTTTTCAATTACATGAATTCCTTGGGTGCCATTATGATCATTATAGTTTCATATACGGAAGTCACCTACCTATTATTCCACGCAGTGCACACACTCTGTGGAGGGCCAAGTGGCAGGTGGAGGGGTGGGTAATTGTGGCATCAGTTGATAAGCAGTGGACAGGACTGTATGTTTTTCTCTCCAGAAGTCAACAGCGCGTAGCAGCGTTCCACTAATAGGGAGAGTGGCTCTGCATATACGCAATGTGTTGCTGTGCAGGAGAGAACCATTCTGCCACTCAGGGTCTGTGTGCGTGTGTGTGGATGTGTCCTTATAGCTACTGTGTGTGCATGAGTTTGTACATTTATGTGTGCATATGCATGGTTGTGTGTCTGGGTATATATATGCATGTGTGTGTTCATTCATGCGTGCTTGCATATACAGTGTGTACACATTATGTGTGACCATAATATTGGGCTTAGCTGACAGGTAGAAGATGAGAAAGAGAGATAGATTGTGAGAGAAATAGAGAGATAGGAAGAAGAAGGGTAAATTGAAGTGATGAGGGGAAGATACAGAGTAAAGGAAAAAGAGCAGTTGCCGAGGAAGGAGTGATAGAGAGAGTGAAAGACAGAGGAGTACTCTCCAGAGAGATACACATGGGGACCAAAGACACATTCTGCCACCATAAGCATGTTTAAATTTTGAACAGGCACTTAAGAGGGACAGCACAGAAATGCATATTTCTGAAAGAGGCTAGGAGCAGGCACTTGTGGGTAAAGCAGTGATTTTTGTGTGTATAAAAGAGAGAAAGAGATGTTTAAAAGAAGGGAGAGAGCAGAAAAGAGGGGAGAGGACAGAGAGTGGAGGAAGGGAGGGAAAAGAGAGATGCAGGCTTTCTTAATGGAGGTGTTTTTGCTTCACTAATTTTAGGGCCCATTTAACAGAGTGTGCTCCTCTCTCCTCTCTCCCACTGTCTCTGCCTCCCTCGCTCCCCATCCTTCCATCTCACCCTCTCCTCTCTTTCCCTACATCTCCAGTTAATTTAATGAAGGGTTGCCCGATTGCTTTTAGCATTAATATTCCAATACCAAGTGATGTAAATAATGAATGCAACCTCCCTCTATTCTCTCTCTCCCTCTCTCTCTCACTCTCTGGATGATGTTGAGCCCCATCTGTCGTCTCTGCGGTGGCACAGAGCACTCCCCAAGGATGAGAGGGAAAAGTGGGATAAGAGGGCAGAGAGAGAAAAGGAGAGAGAGAGAGAGAGAGAGAGAGAGAGAGAGAGGGGTGAGAGAAGGTGTGTCTAGATGGATAACATAAGCATGTCTCCCTTTTAGTGTCAACACTGAGATTTTTATGTTTGTGAGTTTGATTCTGACTACTTGTGAGATTTAATTTTGCACCTTTTTAAATTTTGTATCATAATAGATGACAAAAGCAAACACTGTGGGTTTTCAGCGTCTCAAAATGCCATATCAATGAGACAATTTCATAATTTCATGTTTAGAATTTATTGTTGCATTGGGCTCACAAATTATTTCTTTCAATATTCCTATTTTGTTTTTATTTTAGAGTAATCATATATTTTTCTAGCGAGGCAAGCTGTGCCTAACTGGGCAACTTGTCAACGTTAAACATTTAGCAAAAACAGCACTCTGATTTATCGCTGTGTCTATTTCTAAGCCTAAAAGAAAGGTTGACCTAGAACACAGATGAAGAGAGAGGATCAAGAGAGGTGGACAGTTGTTATTTTTGGTGAAGTTTATTGACACTGCTACCTGTCCTGTCTGCAAGGAGAAAGTTCCTGTTCTCATGGTGTGTATAGTTGAAATATATATAATTGAAAGTGTTTAGGTGTCTCCTCCTGAGACCAACCTGGTCAGTGGCTTGCAGGTCAATTGAATTGAGACCCCTGGATTGATAGATAGATAGTTACCACAAACATGTCTCCCTCTTATTGTCAACACAGAGATTTTTTGCTTGTGAGTTTGTTTCTGTTTGAATAGGAATTAAGTATCAGATTATAACACTAAACATTTTGGGGTTTCAGAGTCTACAGCTTTGCTAGGAAGGTTTTTTGCAATCAAGAAAGGGAGAAATAAGGAGAGATTGTCAGAAAGAGAAGTTAGAGAGCTGGTGTCTGGTTTAGACTGCAGGCCTCTTGCAAACTAGTAATGAGTGGAGCTAATTAATTTAGACTCTGCCAACAGATGGCTAAAGCCACATGGCAGCAGCTAAGGGAGGTGCTCCTCTTTCCTCTCACTCTCTCTTTCTCTTTTCCTTTAACTGTCTCTGTCCATCTCTCTAGCAGCACTCACTGTTAGTCTAGCTCCTTTGTCTGTGTGTGTGTATGCGTGTGTGTGTCTTCGAAGTTGTCACCGGCAGCAGGAGTATTTGATCGATCTTCACTGAGCAAAGGCCTCGGGGGTAGACATGGGAGCTCTCAGGCTATTAAACAATTACACACTTTCAAGGTGGTCACCTCAACCTTCAACACAGAGAGACAGAGAGGGAGAATGTGTGTTTCCAGGTATGTGTTTGCTCGTGCAGGTAGAGGAGACTGGATGGAGGGATGAGAAAAAGCAGATGGAGAAATGGTGGAAAGGGGTTTTGTATTAATGGCTACATTTGTCTGTGGCTTCGCCCGCTCGTGTAAACACCACTCTGACATCATATTATGACCCCACCCCCCCCCCACACACAGACATACACAGCCACTAACCACTTAAATCTCCTTATCTTACAATACCACCACACACACAGAAGCCACACTACAACCACTCTGGTGTTTCTGCAACCACAGCCATTTCTGAGGAGTTTCCCTGAGTACTTGAGTGGGAAAACACATTAAAGTTTAACTGGAGGAGGAGAGAAATGAAGAAAGAATGAAAGAAAGGGACGTCAGAGTACTGTCGCACGCTCAAGCCCCCCTCCCCAATACTCTCTCAATTCTGTGTTGTTTTCTTTTCTTCCTGGCTAAAAGGTTAAAGGATGCAAGGGACATGCAAGGCTGATGGAGTGGAAAGGAGAGGAGAGGAGAGGAGAAATTGGATTAGTGGAGTAGGAAATAATCATGTATTGGAAAAATATTGATATTCAATAATAAGTCTTTCACACTACTGATGCATCATTCTAGCGCAAATTTCACACCACTGAAAAGGTTGACCAATTGACAACAACTCTATCAATGTGTTTTGTTACTGTAAAAAATAAAAAATCAGCCTACTAAATACAAATAGTAAAAATTACGAGTCTTTATTCTGCCAATCTTTCCCCCTCTGTAGTGGATTCCCCTTTGCTGCCAAATAGTGAATGTCAAAGGGTACAGAAACAAAAACAGACAGAAATGAAGAGAGGGAATAGAGGGAGAAAAGGGGGGAGAGAGAAGAGGACAGATGGGGGAGCTGGCAAGCACGTGGCACACTTTGCATGGGAGTGTGTGTATGTGTGTGACACACAATAGTGGTAATTATCTTAGCTGTTGAGTGCACAGAGGGCTTGGCAGTATAGGGTATGATGGGGGGACGGAGGGAGGGAGGGACAGGCAGTCAAACAGTAATATAATCATAGTCCTTTGTGTGAGCGAGAGCAGAGGGCAGCTCAGTGTCAGCTGTTATTGAGTGCTTATCCCCTAACGGCCTCCCCTACACACAAACACACATACGCACACACACACATGCACGCACACACACACACACACACACACACACACACACACACACACACACACACACACACACATACACACACACACACAATGTATAGCCATGTCCATAAAATTGCCCTATTCATACATTCATGCTCAGCCACTTTCACACGTCAGTTCCTCACAAATCCATCAGTCACAGCTGAACAATGTGCATTATTTAAACCAAACATTATGCCCAATCTGACATGCAGTGAAGGTTTCCCAGTGGTTGCGACAGGTGACAATTTGATCCACTAATACAAAGCCCAATCACTATGGTAACTAGTGTTAATGTTAGAGTTGTCTTAACTACAAGCCATACAAGCTTTGTTCACTTATCAGCTGTTCTCCTGTTACATACCGCACAGGCGATCTGAAATCTCTACTGTTTACAGAGAACATCTCTGAAAATGCATGTGTGTTTGTGTTCTTGTATTAATCATATTTGGGGACCTAAATCACATAGTATTATTATGGGGACTCGCTTCCCATTTTGGGACACAAAGCTGGTCACCACAAAGTAAACTATTAGATTTTTGGCTTTTGGTTACAGTAAGGGTTAGGATTATGGTTACAGAAGGTATACAGAGGCTATATTTATGCAATGCAATGTCCACCTAAGTGACAAAAACAAAGTTTGACAGTGTGGGTGTCCCTGTTTACAATATATGTTCACATGGATGGTCAGTAAGCAAATTAGTCCTTTAAAAGAACATTTATCAGCAACAATTTTATTAATCAATTAAATGTTTAAGTCACGAACCAAGCAAACATTTGCTGTTTCTAACTTCTCAGATGTTTTGAAAACAGTCATTTTTTGCCTCACATTGTTTGACTTTTGCCAAGCACTCAATCAACCAACTTTACAGACTTTAGCTGAAGCTATGTCCTTGCATACTATTTGACTGTGTGCATGAAGAGGTGTTGTATCTGTGTTACTTTCTACTTTTTCTAAAGACCTTTTTTGTTGTGTCCCTGTCCATTTTTTAAGTGGAGTCCACCAGCCTTGGGTTAAGTGTCATTTTTTCGCTCAACTTGAAATGATTTTGTATGCAGACTTACCATCAATGAAATTCGCTTTGTATTTAGTCTGAATACCAGTGTAGGGCTTGCTGCTTTAATCTGTTTCATATCATTGTTGGAATATCTTTGGATTTTGGATGATTTTACATTAAAAAACCTGATCAAATAATTGATAGATTAATTGACAATGAAAGTTATACACACAGTAATTAGTTTTTCTTCCCAGTCTTTGTTTAGGAGTATGAAAAACTCTCTCTATACTTTTAGGTAATATTTTGCGTTTTTCAAAATCAATAAAGACAAAACTTACAGAGAGGAGGGTGACAGGGAGGGAACAAGAGTCCAGGGGATGGACTTGAGCTCAGGACATCAAAGTTAATGTAGTGAGGGGTTAAGCATGCAGTGTAGTATAGAGGCCTGTTTAGGACTCATAGATAATTTTCTGGCCCGGTCTTGATCCTTTAGCCCTGAGGAAATCCCACAGCTGACCAGAGAAAATACACAAGACACATCTTAGACTTGACCTTCTACTGTAAACCCACACACAAAACACACTCAAACCTCCTTAGACATCCCTCTTTCAACATGGCCTCTCTCTCTCTTGACCCTCACTCACTCTCTCTCTCTCTCTCTCTCTCTCTCTCCCGCTCTGCAGGGATCGGCTTAGCTTCTACACATCCTCGATGATATATAAATGTTTCGCTTTGTCTCCTCATCAATAATGCAGACTTACTTTAAGTGCTGCTGTGGGGGCTTACATTCTTTGTCTTTTCCCTCTGTTGTTCCTTCTCTCAATTCTTTCCTCACCTCTATCCCTCCGTCTGATAAAGGAGTAGAGGCAGAGTGGGGGAAACACAGAAAAGCACTCAGAATCTCTTCCAGTCTCTCAGAACCTACCTGTGGCTTTATGAGAGAGTGGCATGGGTTTACCTGAGCAACAGGAGAGAAAGAAGAAGATGCAGAATATAACAGATGATGACAAGTTTTCAGTTTTTTTTTTAGAGTTAAACAAAATTGTTATTCATGTATAGAGCATGTTGACTAGTAAGCTTAGTATCAGGTCTGCTCAAATGCAGGAAAATAAACCATTTGGAAACTTAAAAAACATGTGGCTGCTCAGTTGTGGTATTGCAGCCATGGCTTTAACTAACCATTTCCACTGTCACCGGTAGCAACCACAATGATATGAGTTTGTTTTTATGTTGCTTGAAAGCTTGAATGCGTTACACATAATTTCTGGCCTTCATGATTTCTTGGTGCTGTACATTTAATGCTCCTACCATCTTTGCTTTGGCACTTTTATTATAACAACCGAAATACACTATGTACATTTACACAAAGTAAATTGTCATTTTTTTCAATGTTTTGCACTGTATACATAAACCTTTATTTAAATTTACTTTTTCTCTGCTTTCGTATTGCTTCATAAATTTGTACTTATAGTTAACAATTTTACAATACTTACACTGATTGTAACATTATTGCTAAGATATGTTGATCTATTCACAACAGACCTCTAACAAACTTGAGGGATTCCTAGTCCTTGCTGCAGAACAGCTCGCAAATATGCATGTACAAGTCCGACTGATCAGGACAGGCTAATCAATCCCCCACAGTAATGACTGTATGGATGTTGATGGATGATGATTACCTGCAGCCAAGGATATCCTCATCTTATCTTCAGAATATGAAGCCTGTGATGCTGACCCTCCTGCTCCAGTCATTGCTGCAGATAACACATTTTGACAATTGACATTAAAAGCAGAAACTACATGAATGGAGGATTCTGCCATTGGCCTGACTGTCTGGACTGCAGATCATATAGTAAATTGGGTTGGGTGGTAAGGTGGATTGTCATTCAAGTCCACCAATGTCTCCAAGAAATCATGGATGTTTGCAATGTTGTGACACTACTGGGATGAAAGAAGTACCCATTCCAGTCAAACAGCTGAGTTACCCAACATAAATAGCTGAGAAAAAAAACTTTTATGAACTGCTTCATCTTCTCATCCTTGACTTCTTTAAAAAAAACTTTCAATTTACCTAACTTTTTGTCTTTTTATTTATACTCTATATTTCCATACCATTCTCTGGTTGCTCTGTGATCACAAGAGTATTGTAATAGCTGCTTTTTTCATACTGAGCCCAGTATTGAAGCTCATTCAAGTGTTGTGCATATTGTAAAGTCACCCTGGGTGAGAACATTAGCTGCATGTCTTAACAGTGATTGTACTTCTAAAACATTTTCTTACAGGAAAAAAATTAGACTGTTGGACTAAAGGCAGAAGTCAAAAGAAAAAGAGGAGCACAGAAAGTGAAGGTGTTTGCAGCATAAAGGAATCACCTTGATACTGCAGCGATACGGCAATGACACATCTGTATAATGTGCCTCGTTGAATGCGTATGTGTTTATACGCTTGTGTGCATGTGCAAATGTATTATGTGCTTGTGTTTTCATGTGTGTGAGCCTACCACTCTCTCAGAAGAGGAGAGAGCAGGATTGTATCTTTTGGAGAACAAAAGCTTGTCGTTTGAGCATTATCCTGTGCAATTCAAGTTCAGGAAAGGTATCCTTTTTTCAGTTGATTTTTGTATTCCTGCCTTTTGTACCTTATAAAATGATGTTCCCCAAGTGAGAAAAAATGTAATAATCATAGAATACTGAGCAAATCAGAATCCTCAATAATGGATTATTTTCTTCCTTTTCTCCCACTTTCATAAACCCATTGTCCCTTGCAATCCGTGTTGCTTCAAACTCCCACTCTTTGCCTGTTAAGGCTTTATACAAATGGAAACAGTACAGCCAGACCAAGCAGAAGGAGTCGGTAGTGCCACAACAAAAATATGATCCCTCAACAGCTTTACCGCCCATCAGCACCATCTAGTCCATTCAATGCTGCCAAACCAGAAGAAGCTGGGGACTGAACCCTGATGAATGCTTTTCCACTGCGTCATGCTGCCTTAACTGACTTTAGTAACTGTTAGAAGAACTAATGACCTAATCTACTTTGTGACTTTAAAGGGGAATCAAAAGGTATCCATCTGTACTGATGACAGCCCAACCGTAGGGTTGGGGTACAATAGCATTTTTATCAAATCTGAATTCAATAAAACCTCATAAAAAAAGAGGAAAGAGAGATAAAGATTCAATAAAAGATTCATAACCATTCAAGCTTAGTGAACTGGGGTGTTTATAAAATGGGATCCAAAATCGGAACGGTAAACAGAACCCAGTCCTTCTTAGAAGTGGCCAGTGTGAGAAAAATAGTTGTTGTGGTCTATGTAATTTTATATGGCGATGTATAGTGATATTGAACATTTTAAGAAAATTCTATGATAGTTGTTCATAGACAAAATAACCCGATAGGAATGTCTGGCATTTCCATGCAGTAAATTGAATAGTTGATAAATCGATGTACAGTGTCAAATTGATGTAAAAATAAATGAAAACAATATTGTTATAGACAATACAACCACGGATATAACCTTAAACGATATAGCAAAATCCATATCATCTCCTTGTATACATTGTCATTTCGCCCAACCCTTCTTCTACTATACCTCCATTTTTGTGTCTTTACTGTAGAAGGTACCTCCATTTTACTGCATATGCTCTCAGAATACTGCAGGACAATACTGTACATAGCAATGTGTGTGAGTGTGTATCTGGTAAATGTAACTTGACAGTATAAAATGCCTAGAAGAGTGTGTCAGCATTTGGTGAAGCAGGCGACAGTATCTGTGTGTCATTGTGGTCCGCAAGTTTCTGGGTAAGGAGTTGCTGTATATCTGATGTGATGTGCAGGGTATGTTGTGTGTCACAGCAAAACAGCTGTTCCTGCATAGAGCCGTTGGGCACCTGTGTGTGTGTGTGTGTGTGTGTGTGTGTGTGTGTGTGTGTGTGTGTGTGTGTGTGTGTTTGTGTTGTTGTATGTGTCTGTATACGTGTAAGGGGCAGACTGCCTTGTATCACTGTCACTCACAGAGACGGAGAAAGACACTGATGTTGTTTCACACTGACACTTATCTGACTCCACTGTCCTAAACTCTTACCCTGCTGCAGGCAGATATATGCGGTCTTGTGTGTTGTACAGTCACATCACATCAAACCATGGCACCCAAACGCTGGCCTAAAGCCCATTGCTCTCCTCTACGATCATTTTCCAGCTCCCTCACTCCATTTCTTCTCTTCCTTTTCTTTCTCTGCTCTCCGTAACCTTCCAGCAGTCTAGATACCTCTTTAAATTTGAAGGGTGGACGAGTGGACAGGAGTGGCTTTACTCCTATTTGTTGTGTGGCTGCTCACATTTTGTTTGTGTGTGTTTTATACATACACTGAGGTACAAAGTTCATTCTTGATTTTGGAAAACAGCAGCTGAAAAAACAATCTCACTTGCTGTTCTTGAGATTTCAACAATATCAAACACTACTCATCAGCAAATTGAGTTTGCTCAATTGTCATGGAACTGCGGATGTTCAAACCTTGTATGATGAGCAACTTAAGAGGCTATTGTCTATGTTGACCTACAAGTTTAATCCGTTTTATACATTGTTCTTTGTTAATAGAAAAAGAGTTAAAATGGATGAAAGATTTAGGAAGACGCCCAGAGCTTAATGACTTTGGGTATTTTAACAACTTGGATCCAGATCCATATGCATATGCAATATTTAGTCCACACAATGGCTGTGTTCAAGCACAAGCTTGATATTACTGTAGATCTGACAGCTGCCATATTGCTGCCATGTTTCTGCCCTTGTGGCAGCACAAGCTTGTGACCCTAAGCAGAGGTTTGTGGGTCACAGTCTTGTGCCTAACTTGCTTTAGTTGTGATGTGGATAATTTTGTTTTCGCGGTAATGTCATGAAAGTGAAGGCAAAGCATACATTTTAAAAGAGCTGATTATAAGTAATAATGACTTTGGGCTAAAAAGAGGGCCAGTCATCTGCCCTCAGAGTCAACCTCCTGGTCGTTATTATGGACTGAGTCACACGGCGGATTTGATGTTTACCTGAAGTGAGCAGGGCTGTAGAGAAATATTCTTTATTTTCTGCTCTAGTTCTGTTACAAAAATACTGTCTCTGATGTTGTTACGCTTTGAATTCATGGGGTTAAGCCATGGTACGCATACACACACACACAAATGCGCACACACACGTAGTCAGCAGTCATGTTCTGCCAGCACTCCTTGTAATCCCTCAGACAAATTACAACGTCTTCTCCTCCTCCTCCTTTCTCCTCCTCCACCTCCCTCGCTCTACTCTCTCCTTCCAGCTGCAATTGGATTTGGATAAAGATGGCTTTTCCTTTTCTTCTCTATTCTTCCCTGCTTTGGCTAAAGAGGGATTTGCCCGGGGAGATTACACACAAACACACACTCACACACACATACGTGCACACTCACAGACTGCAGCGCGGAGACATTGCATTTGAGGAAAAACATCTTCACTAACAAACATACCCCCCCCCCCCCCCCCCATAGCTCCATAGCCAGAGGTCAAGAACCTCTCTTGCCTTTGCCGTGTTTCACTGTGTTACTTCTTCTTTTCTCCCACACACTCGCTCTCTACGTTTGTTTAACTCTTTTGCACTACTTTTTCTGTCCTTGTATCCCCCTTCATTCACTCTTCCTCTCCTCCTCCTTCATCCTATTACTGTCCTTAGTGCTCTTGCTTGGGTCAGGGGAGTTGGCCTTAACACAGTGTGATGTTAACTTTAAACCTCCCCATAGAGCACTCAGGAAGCAGGGGTTGACCTCCTACTGTACTACTCCAGTATGAGTAGCTGAACTCATGTAAGGGACAGCATGTATTTGTGCTCTGTGTGTGTGAGTGCTTATGTTGTCATGAAGCAATGTGACGAAGGAGACTCCAGTGCACTGTAACAGATGAAGTAATGCATAGTACAGTGAAGTATGCATAATATTAGGCTATTATGACGCACTGAAAATGGAAATACACCCCCCAGGGAATAATTTGTGTGTGTGTATGTGTGTTTTCGTGTGTGTGCCGGGGTAGTGGGGTTTGCTGGTGGTGTGACTGAATAATTGAAGGGTGGAGGCAGCAGATGGTCTTTAACCCTGAACCCCAGACAAGACAACAATCAATATTTAAGCAGAGAAGGCATGATACACTACACATGCATAAACACACTCACGGTACAGACACACGTGTATTGTATGCAAACACATTCTTCTGAGAGACAGTCCATGGCTGTCAGTGTGTATGATATATGGAGTGTGTTTTTCTGCACACCAAGGGAATTCGTACTGTGTGTACAGGAGTTTAAAGTAAAGACTTGTGTGTGTTTTTTTGCAAGTATATTTGTTACTTTGGATTCTATGGGTTGTTTTCTATTTATGTGGCCACTATGCAGAAAATGTATGAAAGTTGTTTTGTGTAGCCACTGTATCTATGCAAACATGTCAGGATAATATATGTGTGTGGATGCGCACAGAAGGAGATGCACATCATGTTTTTTGGATTGTACAGACCACAGTGTCTTCTATTTCTTCCCCCCTTTCTCTCTCTCTCTCTCTCTCTCTCTCTCTCTCTCTCTTTCTCTCTCTTCCTCCCTCCCTGGGCCACCAGTAGTGGTAATGGGGAGGGACCTGTCAGCTCACTTAATGCAGCTAATGTTTGCCTGCGCCTGGGGACACGAGCACAGAGACACACACAGTCCTGACACACACAGCGCTCCGCTTTCTCCCTCTGTCACCACTCTGTCACATTCCCTCTCTTCTGCCTCCCTTCCCCTCTCCCACTCTCCTTCCCTCTCTGCATCCCTCATTCTCTTCCAGCTTCTTCACCCACACTGTACTGCACCCATCTCTTAATATTTTTCAGCTTTGTTTTTTCTGCGCAGCATGAAGCTTTTTAGGCCATGGTTATTATAATCACCTTCAACTTCCATTATTATTTTATATGTATTCATGTTATTCCAAATGACCAATCCATTACAATAGCATTGAAATTGTCTTATTAAGATAAAATAGTCTCATTTCACTTTCAAGAATAAGACCGGCGTAACTCCTGTGAAAATACAAGCCCCCCCCCCCCCCAAAAAAAAACCAAAACAACAACAACAATTCATTATTCAGTCTTTCAGTACTTTATGACTTCTTAGCCCAGTCTGTGGCCCTCAGCCAAGCCCTTTCATTACTGTCAATGCACTACTATGGTGAATGGCTGTAAACAGCTGGGCACTTTAGTTTTTAACAAACATTGCTCAAACAGGAGAGACAGTGCATTTACTGGGAACTATTTTTTGGTTACGTATTAAAGTGCTTTTGTTGCATTAATGAGAATTCACAACAGCAGGACAGTGAATGATTGGTTCAAAATAAACTGCAGTTCATTATAATGAAGGAACATTTCATCCAGTACAACATGATGGAGTATTAATGTGTTCTTAATAGGTTTTGGACAACAATGGAGGTCTATGGCACAGAGGATTTAGGATCAATTCATTGTTGGCTATGGTTTTTCAAAGTTTTTATTGACACTTAGAAAAATAAAGATCATCACCAGCCTCTATCCTTCAAAGCCTATTGAAACTAAATTAAAATAAACAGAATATAGTAGAAATTGGGTATGGTTCCTGTAGTATATCCTCTCCTTTCTACTATTCCCTGTAGTCAAACCACAACAAATAAAAAAATCCCGACATTTTGAATGCAACACTTTACCTTATGCTTGTAAATAACACAATAGGCATGGCCCTGTAACTGAACATAAACAAATAGCCAGTGAAGAGCGCAGGGAACAGCTACAAAGACAGGGAAGCTTAATAAAAACAAATGGCTTATAGAAATAAAAAAATACTTCTGCTTTCTTTCTCTTTTTTCCCTCCTCCCTCGCTGCTGCCTCCCTCCATCTATTCCTCCCCTACGCTCTGTCGCTCAGATGAATATCACCCAAGCAAATCAGAGATGCAGAGGAATCTCTCTCTCCCTCTCTCACCACCTCCTCTTTCTGTTTCTGTGGCTCCCCCTTCTTCTTTCGCTCTCTTTACCCGATTTCCCTATCTACCTTCCCTTCCTCCCTCCTTCCTTTGCGTATGTGGATCTCATTCTCTCTCATTATGATGATTTGAGGTTCAGCTTCAGTTGCTGGCCCATTAAAACCAAGCAGCAGCAGTGAGCCTAGCATTTCCTTATTCTGCAGGCAGACAGCTAAGCAGCCTTATAAGATGGCCTCTATTCTGCATACTGCATTATAAACTGAAATACAAAAATGGCCCATGTCACTGTTCTTGTATCCAAATACAATATGTTGGAATTCTCTCATGCAGCAGGGATGGTGGCAAATACACAGACATCCTGAATGACCTTGGCAAATGCCACCTCTAGCCAAACTGCCATATCTCATGCCAGCCCTTGATGAGACCTCCCACTCTTAAGGGAGGGATGTCGAGGGCTATACAGGGATTGGACAGTGGACAGAGGGGGTTGAAGAGGGGTTTCTTTTGTAAAACCTAGATGTGGGGGCACAGGCAGGGGCCACGAGATTGCCAAGACTCTTTCACAGTATCCTGCTCTGTTCTACATGGCTGGATTCATATGTATCTGAGTCCACTGGTGTGTTTACAGTATCATTAATGAGACAGGGACATCACCTGCCATTCCACAGCTATGATGAAGAGAGTGCAGATGTTCAAACACAACATGTAATTGTCATGTGATTGAGATCGTAATGCAAGAAAATCATGTCAACACATATTGTGAGTGTGTTTGTGTTATTACTCTCTGAGTTGGATTAAGAAGAAGTGATGTAGTAACATGAAGCATGATGTGCTGATGTGCTGATGTAGGTGAATTTCAAATTTCATGCTATGAAATGCTCTCTTAAAGTGGTCCCAACTGAGAGAGTGTGTGGAGGGAGGTATCAGGTGAGGTGGGGTAAAAAAAACAAAAACAAAACAAAACTCACTGCTATATTGTTCCCAGTTCTTTAATTCTACATGGACATGACAATGTTTTGACCACTATGGTTCCTCCTCAGGTCCATTAGGGGTTAAAAAAAATGACAAGACAGGATGAAGTGGGAGTGACCAAACACTCTACTGTGATGTAAGGACTTGAGGATGAAAAGAGGGTGAGAGAGAGGTGCAGTACATACATGGGGAATAAGGTATACTAAAGTAGACTACACATCTCCTATATAATGCAATTATAGCATTAGTTATGTGTTGATGGTGTTGACATGCAGTAATACAATTTCCTCTTCCTCTTCCACTTTTGTCACATGTGGGCAAAGTTGAGTAATCTTGTTTTTGTATTTTAAAGATATTTTGGTGTTTACCCCATCGATTTGATTAATCCATTGGGTTGCAATCCTGTATTTTGATTGCATTTAAAGGGCTAAACCCCTATGATTTGAAGCTGAGAATGGGTCCTTGACAGAGGTGGTGGTGGGTGCTGTCAGGGGCAAAGAGGTATTCACTACAATGAAAGTAAAGAGATGTAACATAATGAGGTTTAAATGCCCTTCATCTAGAATGATCTAGGGTGGTTGACAGAATAGCCAGCAAACATAGTGAGTTCATCTGATAATGTCTGAGATGTGGAGACATGGTGGGAAGAGGAAATTAGAATTACAATAGTCTTCTTGCTTTAACTTACACATACTACCACATTTTACTGTGTACTTCTACCAGATTTGACTTTAATTTTTACTTTTTTCCCTAGTAGGTCCTTCTGTATGTTTTGTTGTAATTTGGTGGACTGTGACTGCATTTCTGTTGTTGTGGTACTGCGTCTTTAGTGCCTGAATTGGTTTGGGGGATTGTAATGATGTGAGTGGGGGGTCTTTATTTTCAAATGTTACCAGAATTTGATCACATTTTTCTATATTCTGATATGTAACGGCTTAATTCTACCCTACATCGATATGACTCTGAACACATACAAAGTTAAAAACTCTGTAAGGTGTCTACTAGATGTTTGTCAAACGTTCTTGATTTACTGTATAATTGGACCAAGCAGTTCATTTCTATAAATAGCAATAATTGTAACATTCTGTGCCAAATTATCTTCAGGCCTATTACTTTAATAAATCCTGTATGTTCTTTCAACCTGTTCATTTACTGCATGGGTAAAATATCATGTTGTCCTGATTTTTTACCTTAATAGATCTAAACTATTTAGCAGAGTACAACCACAACTTCATCCAAGGTCACCTCTGTCTCTGCGCTCTGAGACCAGAGTGCTTGTATGCACCTTAATTTATTCAAGGTTGCTCATGTTGTCTTTTCTAACACAAAATTTGACAGGTCTTATAATTTGATTTTCATTTTTATTGAAATTTTGGCTTGCTTACTGGCAAGTAGCAGTGTACAGTATCACATGCTACCACAGCTTATAGTACAAGTCATTTGATTTATATGATGTTTGAACCAATCAAAATATAATAAAATTGTTTAGTTTGCATATAGTTGTGACTTATGTCCAACATGACAAAGATGAGAGATCTACAGTACATTGATTGTGACAAATATATTACTCTCAATAAGACCCCAACCTACAGGCCTGAGCAAGTGTAGGTTGTACTGTCGTTTTCACAAAGCGGGAATTTGATTCTTATGATGACATTGGGTGCTTCTGAATATGTACTCTCTTTCTCCCCCCCATCTCTCTCCTACTTATTGGGCACTTGTATATTGAGGAGGGTTAATAGCAGCGCTACAGCAGATGTCACTAGGCTCTGTGGTGCAATGCTCATCCATTAAACACACCTCCATCCTTCATTTCCATCATACATAATCGTCTCTTCTAACAGTGACAGTGTCCTCTGTATCCAGCCTTCTCTCATCCCTTAATATCTTTGATTTATTTATTTTCCCACTTCCTTTCACCCTCACACTTACTATCTTTATTATGGCTATTGCTACAATATAGTTTAAAGGCCAGTGCTAAATTGTGTGTGTCCAGCGGGCTGCAGCTATCTGTAATGGTAAATGGGATGTTGGACAGTTAATAAATTTAACAGTATCAAAGCCCAGTAAAGTGAAAGAAACATGGTGTTTATTGAACTGTTTGCCCATGGTGGCTTTGGATTGTTGTATTGTTGTCCTGTTAAGCATGCTTATCTCCAAGAATCACACATCTTTATGCCATGGGACGCTGGATCAGCTGACAAGACCACAAAGCACGCCTGGCTGGCCACTCTGTGTGTGTATGTGGGCATGTGTACGCCTGCACATACATGAATTTGCAATGGGGAGTTTGTGCTTGACTGCATGTGTAACTCTACATATGCTGAGTCTGGTATGTTTGTGTGACAAGGAGACAAAAGAATTCCCAGGCAAGGGATTGTGAGAGAGGGAGAGGGAAAATCTGTACACATGAAAGCGTGTAATGGCATCTTAGCTGGACTCCCTGTACTCTCTTCTACCAGTATCCTCATCATCATTATCCTCTTTGGGATCTTTCTTTCCTTTTTTTCTCAATCTGTCTTTCCTCTTTATCTCCCACTTAGTTCCTCTTTACTTTCCTCCCTTTTACCCTCTTTCCCTCTCCTCTCTGTTTGTCTCTTTATATGTCCCCTCCCCCTTGCTGTGGCAGTGACATTGGGCTAAAGTGGGACAGAGTGTAGGGGGGCAGTGAGGCAGAAGAGACAGAGAGACAGTCAGGCAGGAAGGGAGGGAGAGCTGCTGTGTCCCCCCTCCCGCCTCCCCCCCCTCCAAGCACGTACCTCGGGCACTCCTGGCCCTCAGGCCTCCCCATGACGTCTGGGGGACCCGCTTTTAGCATGTCACCATTACTCCACTCCAATCTGCAACATCTGTCTCTGCAGCTCTTTTGCTTCCCATCATCCCTCATTTCTTCTCCTACTTTGACTCCTCCTCCTTCTCCTCCTCTTCATCCTCTTTTGGGTCTCTGTCGCCAAGATGCCCAGCAACAGTGGTGAGGGTGCATCATCACGGTGGCGCAGGCGAACAAGGGGAGCCAGGGAAGGAAGGCGTAGGAGAATGGCAGGCCTTCTCCCTCCCTGCCTCCCTCTTTCCCCTCCCTCCTCACATCCGCCTGCCATGCAAGGTGCACTCATCCGCGTACAGGCCTTGCTCCCCGGTGACCCCCTGCTCCCTGGGATTCAGTATGTGTCACCGTGGTGCTGCTTACATGCTGTGGCACTGTAGTACTCCGACCGAGGACAACATGGCTTTACAAAGGGCAAGGCTTTATTGATTTGTGTGAGAGTTTATCTCGTGTGCCGGCACTCGCCTTGTCTCTCTCCTTCTCATACACACAGATACTTGTATGCAGAACCAGCAGCATGCTTAAAATTACGCAAGTAGACCATGGAATCAAGTTCAAAAGCTAAAGAGGAAGTCAAAGTGCTGCCTTCAGAAGATCCATGATCAGTCTTTTCCCTGTTTACTGTGTCTTCCTCTTCATAATGGATGACAATCACACAAAACAGACCTGTGTGTGAAATTGGACTATTCACACCGTTGTTTTTGTGTTTTCTAAAGCAGAAATAAGGTCATGCTTTAGTAGAGTTGGCTCTGTGTGTTTGTGTGCATTTTGGTGTGTGTGTGTGTGTGTGTGTGTGTGTGTTTGTAATGCATTAGATATGTCCCGTTAGCCTTCTCATGACTGGCGAGCATGTCTTAATCTATTATCTATGAGACTAAATAATTAAAGACAAAAGCGACACAATGCACCACATGTTGACAAGTCTGGAGTGTATGTTTGTGTGTGTGTCATTGTCAGTGAGCAAATGGAAACACAGATAGATGTAGTTGGAGGTATTTTTTGGTTGTGTGTGTGTGCGCTGTGACGTACAGCGCAGGCTTTTAACAGGGTAGAAAAACATGTAAACAACTATCAAAGAGGATGGAAAAGAAGGAGGATTGTTTTTGTGTAACTCCTGCTGCCCTTCTTTTCTTTTCACACTGTCCAACAAAATCTCAACCATTTCTCTACATCTCTCCATCCAGACATCCAACCCTGCCTCCATCTTGCTACTTGAATATTTATGGATATTCCAATTAAGGTTGCTTAAGTGTGGTGGAGGCCTTTAACCATTATAGAGGGAAAGACTGAGATGAAGAAAAGTGGGGGTGGGCTGATGATAAAAGCAGACAGATTATCAGATTTCTCATTCTTGCTATTTCTTTTGGTTTGGATGAGTGCATTTTTCCATTTCCTTTATTTGTTTTTCTTCTTACTCTCTCTTTCTCTCTAGTCTCGAGCATGACTCGTTCAGAGAGGGTGAGGGGTGTGTGGGTGTACGGGGTGTCACCTTCTAGCAACAGATATAGAAAGAGGAATAAAGAGACAGCAGTAGGAAGAGAGATAGAGTTAGAAAACAGAGAAACCAAGGAAATAGATAGATATGAGAGAGGGAAAGACAAAGAAAACAGGAGACATGGTGGTGGTGGTGGTTGGTGGTTGATGGGTGGAGGGGGAGGGGGGGGGGGTGGCAGCTGGCATTTGACGGTGAAGCATGCCTTTTTAATTAGTGCATTAGTCCTCTTCATACCTATCCTCAGATCACTGCATCACACTGAACCTGAAAAACAGACGGAACAAGGGAGGAGAGGAGGATGAGAAGGTCAAGGGTTGGGGCTGAAAAACCAGAACACTTGTAGAGAGATAAGAATAGATCGAGTGTGTATCTGTGTGTTTCCTCTTCAATTATTCTGCCTCTGGTAACCGCGTGTGTCTTGCACTCATAGAGAGAGCGAAAGAGACAGAGCCTGTGAAATTCACACAACTCTTCTTTATTAACCTTCTTCTGTTATTTTGACATAACCTCTTCCCAGTCCTTACGCAAGCTTTTGTCTCTGATTGAGTCAAAGAAAGTGGCAGTAATACGCAGCCCTTGTGGCTCTTTCTATGTCTGGCTTGTTCTCAGTAGCACTTAACTATTATAGACTACTTTGAATGTGAATAGAGAGGAGATAGGAGCAAGCGTCATTCATTTCATACTAGAGAGAGAGTGAGAGAGAGGGGCTCAGATAGGGAGAGAGCCTATTGTCACTAGGTGTAGATTTCCCTTTGTCAAACACATGCCAATTCTTCAGGCCTAACAGAGGAGAGGAGAATAGGAAAATGATAGTAGCAGAGAAAAGGATGAAGGGAGAGAGGGCGGATTGGAAGGAGGGAGAGGAGGAGGGGAGGAGGGGAATGGTATTGATTTGACACTCGGGGAATCACACCACAGTTCTGTTCATTTTCATTCATCTGCCCTTGTAATGGGGGTGTTAATATGGCAGGTGGGGGAGAGGGCAGGAGGGGGATTTAGGAGGATGAGAACATTTTATTAGAATCCAATCTTTATTATCTTTCACCCCTACCCACCTTTTAACCCTTACACACACATGCAGGCAAGCATGCACTGGTGCACATGCATGTGTGAACTCTATGAAGTCTATGCTTTAAATACACACAAACACACATGTACACACTCACACTACGAGATGTGAGTGAAGGTTGGGTGAGGGTGTTAATTACATGTTGGGCCTGAATGGACTCACAGTTGTACAAGTCATGTTTTATAAAGTGCATGCATATGTGTGTGTGTGTGTGCGTGTGTGTGTGTGTGTGTGTTCAATATGACGCAGGGAGGGTGCTTAAAAATGAGCAGCTCAAATGAAATAGCTTTTAGTAGGCCTTCCCAGTGCCTCCTTGAAATCAGCCATAATGGGCCCTTGGTAATTATCAAATAAATTAGCCAGGAGAAGGAGTGGAGTAGGAGGAGGGAGAGATCCGGACTGACTCCTTTCATTCTTTTTCACTCTGAAAAACAGAGTGAAACTTTGCCCGTTCACTATTTTGAAAGAGCAAATGCTTCACATAGTTTTTGGCACGATCACCTGGAGCTGTTTGACAAACCAGTGTGAATTTTATCATAGTGTACTGCATGTTTTATGACATATCTTTCTGTACAGTAATGTTCACGGACACGTAGATATCTTTGGATTTCTATGATTTCACTCATATAGATAGAAGAAGGACAATGCCAAAGTACAGTGGGCACAGTTTATGTACACAGAAAGCTCACATTCATGCAATTTGCAACATCAAAACATGATGGCAAATAAAGATAGGTGTTGATTTACTCTTTTGGTGGCAACTACACTACTGGATGGCTATTTGGATCCAAAGAAATACATCACAGTGTTTCCATATATGTGTTTTATGCTCTGTAGCATTGTGCACTTAACTGAGCCGATCCTTTCATATTTCCTTTAGACATATGGCTTCCTTGCTCTATAACTTCAGGTTAGCAGCTGCTTTCCTTTAACCTTTGTTCTTGGTCATTTGTCTAATGTGTTTGTTAAACCCTTTGATTCACTATGATTGACGCCATTTTGTTACATTCTGTATTTGTAACACCACAGATACATCCCACCTTGTTTACCAGTATTGGATGCTCTGTTACTGTATGTCTCTGGTAGGGAGTTGACTGACTGCTGATAGGCTGGGCTGTAGCACTGGGCCATATGCCACATTACTATTTTATTACTCTGCCACAGTATCCACTGTAGCTAACATTACCCTAAGAAACACACACACAGTTTACTTGTGCCAAATGTTGCACCACTGAGACCCTGAATGCTGAGGCCTTTGCTGTTTTTGGCTGCAGCTGCAGAGCTGTCCGTGGTGTTACCTCAGCCAGTATTCCTTAATATTTTGTAATGTAGCTCTCCATGGTGCTGAATGGCTGTACTCCTTGAGCATTTCTCTATGACTTCCACCATTTCTCATGTACTTATTTGTGCATAGATTTAGGGAATTTTTGCATGTAGAGTTTCATGTTTTCTAGCTTGTGACAAAATCTTGTCAGCATTTCCAACCAACCACAGGCAGCTGGGCGTGTTTACAGTGTGGAATCAATTTCACTGAGGTCTCATCCTCTCTTGCACTCTCAGCACATTGATACTGAATTGTCTATTACAATAGTGTTTTGGCTTAGTAAATATAAAACAGTTGCATTTCTGTCGCAGCAGCTCATAGTTTTGGGTTCAAACAGGCATATACACACAGTCCCTCATTCATTGCATCTATCTATCTATCTATCATATCATCTATTCTGAAACACACACTTTAACACCTTCAATGCATCACACATACCCAGATGTAGACTCACATATAGGTCCACAACAGAATGTGAGACAGAGTTAGTAAAATGAATATTATGATGAATGGTGAGGGGATAGATGTAGACAAAGTGAGAGGAAAGAAAAAGTGGAAAGGAAAAGAAAGGCAAAAATGAAAAATTGAATCAGAAAGAGAATAAATACGGAATGTGTAGGTGTACTTCACTGTCTGCTCATTGTTGTGCCATCCTGTAGTGAGGAAGTTCTGCACAAAAACACACAAACACACACGCACACTCACAAATTTGTTGAGTGCATTCTACAGGCGTGGATTGTGAGACAGTGGGAGTAAGAATGTGTAGATTGTGAGAAATCTGGAAAAAGCCTGTGATTGTATGCATTTGCGAGGAGTCCATTTGTACAGCTACTGGCCTTTATTGTACAGAGCTGGCGGCCCATTTAGCTTTACAATCCGATTGTAAGATCAAACCTTGACTTGAAAGTTGCGATAGTCTTCAGCATCTGTTTTTGTTAAAAAGCAGAGTCAAAAATAAAGTGATATGATGCACAGAGAGATGTGTTGAGCTCCTCTGTGACCTATAACTTAGGCCTGTGAATCAGTTACACATCCATTCAGCAGTTTCTCTCCTCTCTTCTGATCTCCGTCGCCACAATTTAAATGGCTGATTCCATTTTTACCTCTAATGAAGGGTACTCTGTCGCACACACGCACACAGTAGCTTGCACACATACACGCAAAACACACATGAAACGCACACTTGCACATGTCGTTGTGTGCCACCGCAGCGCCCCCTACCCAGCTGTTGTCACGTGAGTGCACGGGCCCTAGCAACAGCGAGTGAGAGAGCGAACAAAAAAGAGAGATCCTGGCGAGAGCAAGGGAGAGGGGAATGGGTAAAGAGAGGGAGAGAGAGAGAAAGAGATGGGAGGGGGAGCCGTAGAGCATTAATAAATGATGAGTCCAACAGTGTGAATTGCTGTTAGTTAGCATTGCTGCAGCGCCGCCTTCATTTGCATGGCAGCACCAAGAACAAACCCCCTTACTTACGCCATTTCCTCTCTGGCTCTTTTTCTCTCTGAATCACTTTCTTTCTTGCTTTCACTCACTGTTTTATCTATTTCTATCTCTTTCTTTTCTCTGTGGTCTAGTCATCATCTCAAAATATGTATATCTTTTCTTAGTTACTTTCTTTTCCTTTCTTTCCTGTCTGATCTTGTCCTCTTCTCCTCCCAGCCTCCCTGGTGGCTACAGCATACCTACATTAACATGATCATCTTTATTCTTTATTATCGCTCACGTTGCTATCCCTTCCCCCCCCATTTGACGATAATTTGTTGAAAATGGCAGCCATATACTACGCTAGGATATATTTAGCTGCACCTTTCCTGCATCCCTTCATCTTCTGCCTCCATCTTTCCTCCCCCTTCCTCACCGTCTATCCCCCATCTATCTCAAAGGAGAGGAGTGTCCTCTCTCTGGAGGAACTTTGGGGAAGACAAGTGATGCTCCAGGGCTCGCTAATCCTCTTTTCAATGTGTGTCTCTCTCCCTCCTTGTCTCTCTGTCTCGTTATTTGCATGTATGTGTGTGTGTATGTGTAAGTGTATCTGTGGAATTTCTGGCATACGTACACACACACACACACACACACACACACACACACACTTCACTCTGCACTTGGCTTGACTTCCTGCCTCAGGATGATCAGCTGAACTGATTCCATTACTTACAGACCCCCCTGAAAGAGAGGGAAGAGGAGCACAGACTAGAAGGAAGGCAGACATAGAAGGAGGTGGAGGGCAGAGGGGAGAGTTGAGGAAGAGAGAGCAGGAATGGAGAAAAGATGTGTCATGCAGATAGAAAAAAAGGGAGCAAAAGAAGGGGAGGAAGGGGTCGGGAAATAAGGAGGAAGTGAGGGGATTTTGCACCTCCCATGGGTGTGGGATAGACCTCAAAAAATCTCATCCTGCCTCCCACAGCAAAAAAAAAAAAAAAAAAAAGGAAAAAAAGCAGACACAGAGGCACATACATACACATACTCAACAACAACAACAAACTCCTGGAGGCGTAGGCAGACTAGACGAGAATTGATCTCCTCTCCCACAAGGAGAGGCTTGCAAGGGGAGAAAGAGAGAGGGATAGAGAGAGCTAGAGAAAGACGTAGAGGAATTGTGTGGTTCTCAGGCCTGCAGGCCCCCCATCCCTCTCACTCACTCTCACTCCCTCCTCTGTCACTCCCAACGGCATGTTTCTCTTTATCTCCCTATCTCTCCCTCCATCAATCTCCATCTGCCGTCCTCTTCCCTGTAGTGTCAGCCCCTTCCTCTCCTCCACTGCCTCTGTCTATCGCTGCCGGCACCTTCTCTGCTGTTTCAGGTGTGTCACATCTCCATAGACAGCAGGAGAGCAGGCAGTGACTAGAAATTAAATATCAAGTAGAAAGAGCCAGGGTGAAGAAGAGGAGAGAGGAAATGAGGGGTAGTAGAAAGCTGAGGACAGAATAGAGGGATTATATTGATGAGTATTTCAGGACATCTAATCTGGTTTAGCACTCTAGTGCTGAAACGGTTAATTGATTAGTCGACCAGAAAAATTAATTATAGTTTGACGTGCCATATATTGTTGTTTTATGCCATCATTTGACAGGTGGCTGGTACTATATGTATTTGTCTTACAAAAATAAAGTTTTCATGAGTAAATATTTTGCCTAGATGGGTTTTCGTCACAGAGTAAATATCTGTAAATTAATACATAAAAGAAAATATGATTTCATAGATATAAGAACCATGTTGATAGTGCAACCTATGCCTTAGTTCTGTGAAAAAATTAATTGATAGCGTCAAATGACAAAAAAAATCTTCATCGACATCTTCATTGTCATTTAATTGACTCCTTGTAGTTACAGCTACATATGTTTTGATTTTGTTACTACACTTCCCATCATGCTTTGAAAGATGCAAAACAAGCCGTGTAAGTACATTATTTACAAAAAAACATCTGCAGATTAATTGATGGAGAACAGTTGCAGCCCTCTGAAACAAGAGGGAGAAAAATACAAAATGTGAGAGTAAAAGAGAAAAATAGTGAGGAATGAATGAATGAGGAATGAATGAGAGTAAGTTTCCTCTACAACCAGCAGTGACAAGCTCCTTCTCATGAATGTCCCCTGCACTACTTTCTTTCTCTCCATTCTTAACCATGTCTGAATTTCTTACTCTACACCCCACCCTCTTCCCGCTCCACCCCCCTCTGGTCTGTCTTTCTCTCTCCAGGCATGTTGTGACAGGGTGTAGCAGTGTGTTATACAGGGTTCTACTCACCAAGTGCATATTATCCTGTAAGGCTTAATACCCAGGTTGGAACAAAAGGGCAGGCTTTGGAAATTACAGCTTACGTCGCTTAGCACTCAGCACAACAGTCTGACTCACATGAAAACATGTGTGTGTGAACTTTCACATATGCATGCAGATGCACAAACTGACACTCAAATGTGTGTGGAAAAATATTTGGAAATCTCGAAACCCAGAGATACACACACACACACACCAAAATGCAGACATACTATGTGAACATATCAGTCAACCACTGATCTGACAACTGACACAAAATGCTATAGATGCTGTAGACTCTAAAGCTCTAAAAGCTGGTCAGCAGCACTATATGTCCTGAAATAATTTTTCGATTGACTGATTAATTGATCAACAGAAAATGAATCAACTATTTAGATTATTGTTTAAGCATTTAAGGCAATTATATCAAAATATCTACTAGTTCCAGCTACTCAAAAGTGAAAATGTAATGCTGCTTCTTCCTCTTTTATATCATTGTATCATTGTTTTTTTGGTTTTGTTTTGTTTTTTACAATTTTGACTTTTTATAGACTAATTGATTAATCTGGAAAATGAATGAATGAACACATTAATCAATAATGAGTGAAATGAACGCCTAATGAAAAGCCTGGATGTGGAATAATGCACTTTTTATTTAGTCAGTGAAAACCTGTCGGCAAGAAGTAAAGCCTTCAGTCTCCTTCACATCTCAGTCTTGTTGGAGTGATAGAAGGTGTGTTTCTGTATGTAGGTGTGTGTGTGTATGTGTGTGTGTGTGGCAGGGAGCCAGGCCAGTCCTCTCTGTTTTAATAAATCTCCTTTGGATAGAGCTGTGCAGCCATAAAATGCATCGATTGTCGTTGCTCACATTGTAGCAGGAGACACACACACACACACACACACACACACACACACACACACACACACACACACACACACACACACTAGCTTGGTTATTGATACTTACCTACAAATTCAGATCTACATATGTTCATTGATACTCACACACACAGGAAATCATGTGTTGACATTTTTACATGTCTAAATGCAGATGCATATTTCAAACTGTGAAAATACACTTTCTCAGTAAAAAAAAAGTAGGAACAAGACGTGACTAAGAACAAAATGAAAAGCATCCAAAACTGAAGTTGAAGTACTCTGGTTTTCACACTACAGCAGCCTCTTTTCATCAACAGTTAAACACATGTAACAGCTAGCACCCTAAGTGTTTCGGAATAAATTTGCTCTTCTGTTAGGTGATGACCTATTGATTGGAGCTGTGTGTGTATGTGAGTGAGGGTGTTTTTCTGTGCGGTACATATTTCCAGTACTGCAACTATTCAGTGCACCTGTGTTTTACTCAAGCCCTTTTCTTGTCAACATTGCAAAGAGACATTGAAACATCATGTACAACAAAAAACAGCCAGCATGTTCACATATACATGTACACACACACACACACACACACACACACATACACACTGCAATACTATTCGCATAACCAAACAATCTGCAATCTACTACAAACTCTGAAGTGCGCACTGTCTAAAATAACCCTTTGGGGAAAGAGAATACAAAAAGACTCAGAGAAGCGTAAAGAATCAAACACTGAAATACACTCTCCTTGTCTCTTTTCCCTCCATTGCTCTCTCTTTCTCTTCTTCTCTCTCACATACACACACATTCACATACTCCCTCTATTGACATGTAGATAAATCAGAGGCAGACCAAGTAGTCACTGATGTGAAATGAAAATGACGCTAATCTGTTGTTACCATAACACACACAGACACATCAATTATTAACACCTACAATAACTCCCCTCTCTCTTCTTTCTTTCTTTTTCTTCTTATCTGTCTCTCTCTATTGTGTATATCTTGCTGGATAGATTGGACAGGGTATGTTAAAAGCTCCCATGTGTTCACCTAAGTACTGTGGTTGGGCCTTTTGATGTACATTCTAGTCTTGCTTTTTTCTTTTTGAAATCAGTTTTTTCTCCATAAAATGTGCTTAAGTTTTGTCAAGAGGGTCTTATTATGGAGAGGTTGCCATCTATAATACTTAAGAAGCAGCACATATCTTACACAAACTTAACTTCACTTGCTTTTTTCAATTTCCTTTGGATGCTTTGCTTTTTTTCCAGTAATCGCAAACATATATTGAAGAAAAATAATGAATAGAGTGAATACAGAAGATCTCAAGGATCAAGATTGATTAGAAATGTGTCTCACAACATTTAGAACAGTGAATAAAACTTGAAAATACATTTAACGTCAACTATTATAGCTACTCTTTCAGAAGTTGCACATAAGACATTCTGTGTTCAGGTAATTTTTTTCTGCATTTTTTACACTGGAAAATATCAAAAATTTTTACAGTTTTTAAACATAAAGAATCGATGTAATGCTGTTTAGCCAAAGAAAAGGTGAGAATGTAAACAAAGCCCCATGTGGACAGTACTTAATGTCATGAAAAAAATAAAATTAAATCAATGGTTTCAAAATAACAATCTTCCAAATGTGATTATTAGCTAGAAAATGTGATTAGATAACCTTAGATTTTCAGTGCACAAAATTGACGCTCTCAAACAGACAAGAACCCAGCCCAGTGCAAATATATTTGTGTAGACGCAGTACCTTACATGCAAATGATAAGCTTTTGTTGAAAGGGCGCATTTGTTACCCAAATACATTGACTAACATGTCCTTTTCTCTTGTTCTACCTGCTCCCTCTCTGCTGTTCTCCACAGGTAACCGTTTCTTCCTGACCTCATTTGGCGCTCTGTATATCTCAGAAGTGCAGAAGGAAGATGCTCTGTCCACCTACCGCTGCATCACAAAGCACAAGTACAGTGGAGAGACTCGCCAGAGCAATGGAGCCAGGCTCTCTGTTATGGGTAGGCAACAAGTTACCACTTCAACCTTTAGTTGTATACAGAATTACTAAATAAAAATAAAATCATGATTTAGTACATTTTCTGTAATGGACTTAAAGAGTTTTAAGCTTTAGTTTTGTCTAAAATCAGCCAAAGAAACTGAATCAATAAATATTTTCTATGACCTGCTTCACCCGCAGACCCTACGGAGTCCACCCCGTCAGTGCTGGACAGTTTCCAGTCCGGTGAGGTGCAGGTGGGTCACAGTGTGGAGCTACCCTGCATCGCATCCGGATATCCCAACCCCACCATCCGATGGCTAAAGGATGGACGGCCAATACCGGCAGACTCCCGCTGGACACGGCGCATCACCGGCCTCACCATTTCTGACCTGAGGCTCGACGACAGTGGCAACTACATCTGTGAGGTCACCAACAGCTTTGGCTCCAAAGAGGTTACAGGTCACCTCAATGTCATAGGTGGGTAACCAGAGGAGAGAGTGGAGAGGTAGAAAAAAAAACTCAGTACAGTAATACAATATCAAAAAAGTCCACCCCTCTTGGCACACTACTTTTTCTACCTCTCTTGACTTCCACGGTTCGACACTGACAACAGTATAGATGGAGTGAAAGAATGAGATGGACAGAAGTAATGAATGTGATGTCAGGTCATGGACAGGAGGAATGGAGACATTATTCAAGCTCTGTTGGCTTTGCTCTGGCCCCCGTGTCGCATACACGCCCCCCCCTAACCCACTCTCGTCTGGGCCAAGCATGAGCTTGATCTGTGAGGACGGCTTGTTCCCCCCCGCTATGCTCTCAAACCCCACTGAGGCGTCGCTACAGTGACATAGCAGAACAGCGGTGGCGCAGGCCTGTTGCTCTGTTTACCGAAGACGTAAGAGAGGGAGGAAAGAGTATTTCATAATGTCGTGTGCATGAATGAAAGAGATGGCACACTTGTAGAGAGAAAGAGGAGGGCAGTGGAGGAGAGGAGATGAAAATGGAGGGTGGAAGGAAAAAGGGTGAAGTTAGTGGACACTGGGCAGACTGGCCACAGGGCACATCACTGCACAACCCACAAACCTCCTATGACAGGGCATGGAAATGCACTTATAGCCCATGAAGAGAGTCTTACACACACACACACACACACACACACACACACACACACACACACACACACACACACACACACACACTCACACACACACACACACACACACACACATGCACACACACAATCAGCAGCCTCCAGCACTTAACACCAGCTGCTTTATTGCTCACTGACATTTTCTCCCCTTTCTGTCTTTCTGTCTCGGTTTTCCTCGCTGCTTAGAGCACACACACACTTACATACACAAGAGCAATGGCAGAAATCTTGACACACAAATTACAAATACACAATTCCACCACACCAAAACATGATTTGCATTGCCTGGCCAGCATAGTGTAGCTCAGCTCAAATTGCTTTCATTTAGCAATGCAAATAAGATACTACAGATACTGTACCTCCAATATTTACATAGCAAGCTGTAAATGAAAAGTTGTGAATAACTTTCAACAAAATGTTCTCTCTTCTTGTTTCTTCTATCTTTAGAGCCATTGCGAGTCACATTGTCCCCCAAGAACCTGAAGACGGGGATCAGCAGTACAGTCATCCTGTCTTGTGCCGTCCAGGGTTCCCCCCATTTTATTGTGTCTTGGTACCGTAACACAGAACCTGTCCTGCCTGACCAGCACTTCTCCATCCAGGGGGCTCACAATGAGACATTGTTCATTTCTGCTGCCCAAAAGAGACACTCTGGAGCTTATCAGTGCTTTGCCACACGCAAGGGACAGACTGCCCAGGACTTCTCCATCATACTGCTGGAAGGTGAGGACAGAACTTCGTGAGTCATGAAGATCATGAATGCATGTAGGTAAAGAGAACGGTTCAAGTTGTTATACTGCTGTTAGAGTAAGAATGATTGGATTTATGTGCCTGTAGAAACAATAAAATTGTCCATGGTTTACGGCACATTTTCATCACATACCTGCACAGGAGCCGTTAGACAGGGCCTCAATTTCATCTGTGCATTTGTCTGTTATCATCTGTTTGCAAAAAATGTTCACAAAATGTTTTGGAAAGGTTGTTAATGGAGAAATATCAATTTAATTGACATAAAACTGACCTGAATTGTTCCATCTAGTTTCATCTCTTCAAGGATTTCCAATTTATTTTGATTTCCCACACATACATAGTATATGCACTCATGCACACATATGAAAACACATATGCACAACTTTGAAATGAGAAGAAACAGAAGCAAATCAGTTAATATCAACAACAAAGGTGTTAACATCAATTAACATATGTTTGATTTATGTACAAATGCATTCTTCCACACAGAAATATTGTGCTGGGCTTCATGCAGCTTCCCTCTTATTACTGATATGGAGTGTTACTTTTCCATCCTATGCCTTGAAGTAAAGGAAATTACTGATATAGTCTCTTGTCAAATAAGGTTCTCACTCACATAATACTGGTTTGAATCCAGTGTGAGGCATCACAGTCAGTCATTACTATTTGTTTTCAAATTCACACCTTGTTTCTTTCCTCTTGATATTCTCTCTCAGATGGTACACCCCGTATCGTTGCCTCCTTCAGTGAGAGGGTGGTGGTCCCAGGTGAACCATTTTCCCTGATGTGCGCCGCCAAAGGAGCACCTCCTCCGACCATCACCTGGACCCTGGACGATGAGCCGGTAGCCCGGGACCTGTCGCGTGTCCGAGCCAGCCAGTACACACTCTCCGATGGCAGCACAGTGAGCCATGTCAACGTCAGCAGCCCACAGATTCGCGATGGAGGAGTGTATCGGTGCGCCGCACGAAACTCGGCTGGTAGTGCCGAGTACCAAGCGCGCATAAACGTAAGAGGTGCCTGTCTACTTTTCAATATCAGTCATACAGAGGCTTCTCATAGCCTGACCCCTACCCCTACCCTGACCCATATCCTATCCTGTACCCTTCTATATCTCTACCTCTATCTCTGTATGTGTTTCTCATATGTATATTTTTAGTTTTTCTCTTATTTTATTTTTATTTGTTCTGTCCATCAATCTTTACACATACATTTTAATTATCTGCAGCAGTCAGTGTTTTGTCTTATTTGGTCGATCTTTCTTTCTTTCAATCTGTCTTTTCAAGCTTACTGTCCTGTTGTCTCAGTTACTGTAGTGCTGCTGTGTGAACACACACATACATGTGATCACACAAAGAAAACAAATACACCCGCTCATCCTCATACCTACAGTACCTTTATACACACACGCAAACATACACAGATAGACATGTATGCAGGCAGGCAATATTTTAAGATAGAGTGATAGTGGCTTAACATATGGAGAGAAAGCATGGCTGAGGGAGAGGAAGTGAGATCAAGGGAATGTGAGACAAACGGAGGAGGAAACTTTAGAAGAAAAAGAAACAGATGGCCGTAGATGTAGGAAAGAGAGTACAGATGAAATGAGAGAAGAGGAATGGAGAGGAGAGGAGTGGAGGAGTGCCAGTGTCTGTCGGAGGAGTGATGGTGAAATCTGGTGACAGGACTGGTGATGTCACTGTTGTCTGAGACGACAAGGATGAGGAGTGACACCGATGGACAGGGCTGTATCGCTGTCTCCATGTCTCTCTCTTCCCTTCTCTCTCTCTCTCTTTTCTCTGTCCTTTGGTGAGATGTGTAGTTGTGACATGTGAGTCTGCTTTAAGGAGACATGCCAGAATGATCACTGGAGTGAGAATGAGGCCCATTGTAACACAACCTGACAAAAAATACACACGTGTACACACACACATTCACACATATATGCATAGCCACACATGAAAAAGCAGAAACACGCTAGTATGCTTATCCACTCACTGAAATGGGATACACTCAACTTATCCCATTCATTTAGGGGGCCAGCAGCCACACAGACATAGTTGAACACACATGCACGTGTATATACTCTATCTGTTTTTGTGTGTGTGTGTGTGTGTGTGTGTGTATGTGTGTGTCTGTGTCTGTGTGTCTGTGTCTGTGAAACGGTGCTACTGAATAATACATCTTTGACTCGTCAGAGCTGTGACTTCAAAGCTCAGCACACGCTGAGAGAGGGAGGAGAGAGAAAGAGAGAGAGAGAGAGAGAGAGAGAGAGAAGTGGGGGTAGGAGGGCTGGAAGGAAAGACAAAAACAAAGATACAAGATGAACAATGGTGAGAAGGTCAGAGAAGAAGTGACGGATGATTGAGTGATAGCTGCCAGTGTCCTCCATTAATGCTAAACACATTTTCTGTCCGTCTGATTGTCTGTCTGCCTGCGTGCCCACAGCCTCCAGTCTCTGTCCATTGTCTTTTGGCAATGGCACATGACCAACATATTGAGGAAGTCAAGCTTTATTTTTGCTATATTTCTGTATTTTTTTAGAATATTATTCACATTGATTTTGTCCCTGTCAGAGCACATATAACACAAAGAAGACAATACATTTCTTACACTATGCAGCCATGGAATTGACACTGTCCAAGCCCCACAGTGAATTAAAACTGCATACATGTAGCACATATACAGTATAAACACAAGCATTTAATGATTAGGTTGTTAAAGCTGATGACTTTTGAATCAGAGGACAGGATTATTACCAAAAACTAATGTTGCTGGCGGCAGGACACATTTACCCTAATGGAGGTGGAAGTGGTTGGTCAGCAGAAATAAAAATTCATATATAAAAATATGAGACTGTTGTTATTGGACTTACCCATGCAAATAAATGCACTGCCTTCCTGTAAACAGAAAGCCCCTAAATAAATAAAGTACAAAATAAAGTTTATTGTCAGTTTAGTTCGTCTTGTCTCTTTCGCCCACTCACTTTCCCTCTCTGTTTTTAGACTAGCCGTGCAGTTGGTTACATAAATTTTGTTTAAATGTCAGTAACACTAGATGAAATTGCTATTTCTTATCCAATCTGACCTGTAAACAGTAACACCATCACTGCTGCTCTGAAGTCTTGCATTCCTGTATTGTTGCATTTGTCTTTTTGTTTTTTAAACTGAAACTTTTAAAATTTTGAAGTAATTTAATAGGGCTTATTTTTGTTCCTTTCTTCTTCTCTTCATCTAAAAAAGCAGCTTAATAATCAGCTGAGTAACTGCATTTTTGTAGAGAGAAAGACCATAAGACCAGTCAAAAGTTTGGACACACCTTCCCATTCACTTGAATGAGAAAGTGTTTCCAAACATGTGGCTGGTACTGTACATGTGTTAGGGATGGGGTAAACAGATCAGGAGTGGAATGGTGCATCTGTGTGGGGAAAAACAGTCCTGTAAAGACTTCTATTTTATATTATATACTCCAGAAATAAAGCTGCTTTTTAACATTGAGGCAGGACATTCTACCTTCTTTCTCTCCCTACACCTCTACATGCTTTTTTCCTCTTCTGTCCCTTCCCTTCTCCTCAACTCCCTTCCCTATCACCCCTTCCCTTTATTCCTAAAATTCCATGACCTGTTTCTGGCACCATGAACTAATGATCTTCTTTTCTTCCTACTCTTTCCCTCTTTTCTTCCTCTGGTCAACCCATCTCTTCTTTCTGTCCCTCATGCTCCCTCTGCCCATTTCTCTCTCCGTCCCTCTTTCTCTTCCTCTCTCTCCATCAGGTCCACCAAGGATTCGGCCGATGAAGAACATCACTGCAGTGGCAGGAAGAAACACTTTCATAAACTGCCGTGTGATTGGGTACCCTTATTATTCAATCAACTGGTACAAGGAGGGACTCCTGCTGCCTGACAACCATCGCCAGGTGGAGTTTGCTTAATTTCTGCTCGAAGATAATATAAATACCATATTTCACTTTTACAAGAGGACTCTCTTCTCTTTGTATTAATAGTATCTCAGGCAAACTTTTTCCAAAAACAGTTGTTGGAAAAGGGGGGGATCATCTTGTAATTAGGGTTGTCTCATATTCAGACCAATACAGTATATCAGAACTTATTTTCCATGAAGTACAGTGCAACATAAATATACATGAATATATGTTGATACTTAATATCTATTTTGAACATACTGTACATCTTGTGCATACATTATTGTTTAAAGGCTGATGAGGAAATTCTTTGGCCATGTAAATAACATAAATTTTAGTGTTTTTCAAATGATTTTACAGCTTTATTTACAAATATTGTAAATTGTATCACAGGCTGTGCCTTTTATAGGGATGCAAAATTTGACATTTGACTTAGTAACGCTTAAAACATTTCAAAATGTGAGACATTAACATGAAACAAGCTGAAAAATCTGTGCTCCTGTGTCTTTGTAACTAAAGCTTTAGCAAGCATTTGACTGAAAAAAGAGTTTCACTGTCAGATAAATGGTGGTAATGACCAATGATGCTAAGGTCAATAGTCCCCTTGAGCCAGTGATATTGTGTTATCTCCTCTACGTTTTGCTTTGATTTGATTTATCAGTTTTGCTGAAAGGATTTTTACTGGATTGAACCTCCCAAACGGATATAAATGAACAAAAGCAAATCAGGGGGATTTCTATTTCCATGGGTGCCTGCCATGTTTTGATCTTAGCATCATCTCATTTAAATTCACATTTGGCATCTCTGAATGTAACACTGCTGATGTCTATCCAGGTGGTGTATGAGAATGGGACTCTGAAGCTCAGCGATGTTCAGAAAGGGATGGATGAGGGGGCCTATGTCTGCAGCGTACTCATCCAACCGCAGCTGTTCATCACACAAACAGTTTATGTCACTGTCAAAGGTCAGTTACAGGTCTTAGCATTTTGACAGTCAGTCAGTCTCACAGGTTGTTATTTTCCCACCATGAACTGTCACATAGATGTCTCTAAAAACATACATAGCACACATAATCTTGTGTTATATAGTGTAAATGTTTGTCTGGGGTTTTCCCAATGAGGTGGATATACTGTAAGTAATAATACAGAATTGTGATTTATATGAGTCTAGTTGTGTCTTACTGGCTCATAACTTTGAAAACGCAATGAAAAATATTATGAATGTAGAAGAGAGGGATTGTAAGAGGGATGGAGAGTAAAGCTGGTTTGGAGCAGGAGGGTGTGAGTGAAACAGAGGGAGAGGAAAGAAGAAAGCTGTATGCATTGCCTCTAATAACCCCTGATTAAGGGGCGGAGTGGCCTAGTGTGCTCTCTCAACCACTCAGCAATTACATAGAGCAGGAGTGCTATTGTATAAGATTTGCTTGTGCGCATGCCATGCACATGCATGTATGTGCTTGAATGACACAGTGCGTGTGTGTTGTATGCTGTATGTATTCTACATGTCACCTTGTATGTTATTTCGCTCTGCCCTCTGCAGCAATAGCATGACATGTTTGTTTTAGGAAGTTGTCGAGTGTGAGTGTGGGTTGTGTGTGTTTCGGCTTGACATTAGCAGATGTGTGAAATTTGTGGTGCTAGGTGGTCTTCGTAGTGTTCGCACAGTGCACACGCACATGCGTGCACATGCGTGTGTGTATGTGCATTCACTGCGTGTGGGTGTAGGTATGTGCTTGTATGAATGTGTGCTCGTCATGTCTCTGATTTAATTAGATGAATTTTAATGAGGCCCAGATTAAATCCCCCAGATGTCTCAGCTGTAACCCCCCCACCACCAACACCACCCTCCCCTCATCCCCAACTCCAAACCACCGCCATCACCTCTACCGGTCTCCATGGCAACACCGCTCTTCCCCCTGCGGATGGGGCTCTAATTAGAGCAGCTATTATGGGCTGGCTTTAGCAGGGCAGGGTGGGGTGGAGTGGAGGGGTTGGTAGGGGGCACTGGTGGCTGCAGAGTGGGCAGTGGGCTAGTAGGCCAGACTGCAATGGTTTGGAAGCTTTGGGGGTCCAGGCTTAGATGACAGACTCAAGCAATGAGATTTCTGATTGGTCAAACAGATAGATGGACCAGTAGTTTATTAATCAGCTTGTCAGTTGGAAATGACACATGAAACATGCCCTCTCACAAAATATAACTATTCTGTTTTGTCTCCCCTCTCTGTTTCTTTCTCACTCCACCTCTTCTCCGTCTGCATCACTCACTCTCCCACCCCATGTCCTTTCAATGCCCCCAAATCTTCAAATCTGTGTGTCTGCCCATATTCTCCCTGTGTCTTCACATCTGACTTTCTCTCTTTACTCTATCCTTCACTTATTCATATCTGCCTCATATCTCTGTCTTCACCTCTTACTCACCCTGCTCATTTAAACAACCCTCTAACTGTTTTCATTTATCTTTTTTCTTTATTTCCATTCCCTCTTTGCCTTATTCTGTCTTCTCTCTATCTACCCTTTATTTCACCCTGTTGCCTGTCCTTGCCATTTCTCTCCCCCGCTCTCCCGCTCTGCTTTTCATCATATATTTCCTCGACTTGATCTGCCTGTTCTTTTACTTATTTTCTTTTATCTCATATCACTATTTTCCCTTCTATCACTTTGTCTCTACTACACATATATTTACTCCTTCTATTTACTCCCTCCTTCCTTCTTATCTACACATCTTACACCCTTTTACTCTCCTTCATTCACCTTTCTTGCTTATTCTTTCATCTGCATCTCCCCCCTTCTCTACCTCTCTCAGTTCCTCCACTGATCCAGCCATTTGACTTTCCACCGACTTCCATTGGTAAATTGATGTACATTGCTTGCGTGGTGTCATCTGGAGACATGCCCATTCGCATCACATGGCGCAAGGATGGCCAGGAGATTGTGCCCTCCTCAGGCATCACCATTGACACAAAGGAGTTCATGAGCTCCCTCCAGATATCCAAGGTGTCACTCAAACACAACGGCAACTACACCTGTATTGCCAGCAATGATGCTGCCACTGTGAGCACTGAGAGGCAGCTCACAGTAACAGGTAAGGAAAGTGGTGAGAGAAGATAGAGAATATCAAAGCGATAGAGAGATGGTTTAAGGAGGAAGGAAGGTAGTTATTTTAAAAAGCAATTTAGTATTGGACTTCCATAAAGTTAGGAGGCTTGTAAGACATAGATTTAGAAAATAACAGTCAAAATTGATGCGGCAGAAGCCGAAATATATGACTTTTACACTTCCAATCATGCAACTCAATTGCATATTTGACTTTGGCCCTTCCTGCCTGGTAAATACCCACATTTTTTTTAACAAGCCTAAGCTAAGTGACTTCAATAATTGTCTTGCAAAACAACATTATACACAGGCTGAGTGATACTGCCCATTGACTAGAACATTGCCATGTAAAATAAGTGGACTGTCCCTTTAACTAGATGACATATTACATTTCATTATAATCAATAAGGCAGATTAAAAGTTTTTATTTAGTGGCACAGCAGATGTTTTGACTGAAATATTGTGCACTGACCTCAAAGGAAACATTAAATATAAAAAGTGGAGGAGAACTGAAAATGAACTTTGTTGTTCTTCTGTTTTACTGTTTTACTTTACTTCTATAGTGCCTCCTCGGTTTGTGGTGCAGCCAAATAACCAGGATGGGATCTATGGAAAGGCAGGGATCCTAAACTGTTCAGTAGATGGATACCCTCCTCCCAAGGTCATGTGGAAACATGCCAAAGGTACACTAGGTACATGACCCATCTTTCATTCCTTATCTTTGTACTATACTGTGTCTCTGTCTGCTTGTTTCTGTCCATTGTCATGTTCATTCATCCATAGTATCCAAAATAAATTCCATTACAGTGCAGGTGTTGCCAGTTAAATTCCTGCACCCTAACCATCCGTCTCTGTTGCTATATCTCTCTCTCTCTCTAGCGGGTATTGGGAACCCACAGCAGTACCACCCTGTGCCTCTAACGGGCCGTATCCAGATCATGAATAACGGCTCTCTACTCATCAGACATGTCCTGGAAGAGGATCGGGGCTTCTACCTCTGTCAGGCCTCCAATGGGGTGGGCTCAGACATCAGCAAGAGCATGGTCCTTACTGTTAAGAGTGAGTATACAAACTCGTTCAGGCTAATGTAGCAGAGTATGAGTCTTTTTCATGGCATAGATGACTGCAGTGAGGCCATCAAGGACGCTCCAGTGCTCCTGCTTTATCAGTCTTCATGCACACTATGACTTGCTAACTGTGGCAAACCAATGAGCCGGCTCGCACTACTCTCCCTGTGCTCTGTGGGCATGAACATACACACACATGCATGCACACTGATAAATTGGGGGAGCAAAGGTGACCATGGACCTAAGAGCAAAACAATAAAGAACAGCAAGCAAGAGAGAGAGAGGGAGAGAAGAGTGTGTGTGTGTGTGTGTGTGTGTGTGTGTGTGTGTGTGTGTGTGTGTGTGTGTGATAGGTAGTGAGAAAGCAAGCAACTGAGCGATTGATCTTTTGACTCTTGGGATCTGTCTACAGACAATCAAAAACACTTTGAGCTTAATCATTATCTGCAATCAATCTCTTCAGCCTGCCCTCGCTGTCAGTAACACCCTCTGTAATGCAATGTGAAAATGCATAGGGAAAATGTACAAGAATACACACACACACACACACACACATGCACACACGCACACACACACACACACACACACACACTTACTGTACTTTGTATCATGCAGTACCATGAACTTACAAAGCTGTACTCACAAAAGAGATGTTAATGTGTAATTTCTGGCACCTTTTGACACTTGCACACATAGACACATAAAACTGGGTGCACATAAATGCATCTACTTGTTTCACCATGTTCTGCTACCCACCCACCCCCACTCCACCCCCCACCTCTCTCTCTCTCTCTCTCTCTCTCTCTCTCCTTCTGGTGTTAGTGTTATTGATTGAACCGTTCCTCTCCTCTGCCTCCCTCAATTCTGTCTGTTTCGCTCAGCGGAGAGGGAGGAAAAAAGGAAAAGAGGGAGGGTGAGATGAATAAGTGATGAAAACAAAACAGCAGAACCCTCCTCAGATCGATACAGTGTGTGTGCTTGAGTATGTGTGTGTATGTGTGTGTTAGCCAAAGAAGATTGAGTGTGAGAGTGATTTTGTGTATAGAGAAAGGTGGAGTGTATCGTTTTTGCCTCTTCATTCACCTAGACCCCAATGTTAACTATTGGAGAATGAGAGAGGAGGTTTATTGACTTTACCTCATTGACCATAGCTCTTCATTACTCTACTGCGATGGAACTTGGCTGCTCTGAACTCCACCTTTTTAACTGCCAGCTGTCCTACCCTACCTCTCTCTGCTCTTTCACTTCTTCCTCCCTTTCCACCTAAACGCTGCTTATTATTCACTTACTCTTTCTTTTCCTCCCCCCCTTCTCCCACTTTTATCTGCCTCTGTCATCTAATATCCCTTGCATCAATCTGTTTACTGTCACCATTTCTCCCTGTTTCCCCCCATTTGTCCTCACCTTCTCTTCATCTCACACTCCATTTCCCCTCTCCTTCCAGTCCCGGCAATGATCACCAGTCACCCCAACACTACCATGGCTAAGAAGGGTCATGTGAAGGAGCTGAACTGCACAGCCAGGGGAGAATGGCCCATCATCATCCGCTGGGAGAGAGGCGACACTGTCATTGACCCTGACCGCAACCCTCGGTACTCCATTACCACCAGTCCCAATGAGAAGACCGACGAGGTGTTGTCGACACTCAAGGTAAGAAACACTTATATATTGTAGAGCATCCCATTTATGAGATCAGACAGCAATGTCTTTATGACTCTTGCTCAGCTGACAAATAGATAGCCTTCAATATTTTTATTTTTCACTTTTTATTTTGTCATTTTGCGCTCTGCTTTTATGAGTCGGTGCAGATTGCAAAGTACATTCTAGTGCACTGTGTATAATCCACAGAGGGTACTGTACTTTTGTATTTTTGTTGCCTTGAGAATCTATTATCATATCGGTCAGCGTGTAAGGGGTTTGTTGAAGGCTGGTAAAAATCATGGCCAAATACCTTGGCTCCTCTAAGTTTGGTAATGGACTCCAGACCAGTATCTCCTTAGAGGAAATTAATATTCATCTCTAGAACATCCAGAGTTGTGTGCAAGTGTGGATGTGCAGCAGCATAAAATATAATGCCAAGGAAGGAGCATGTCTTTTTTTAAGATTAATTTAACATTGCTGGAGATATTGACAGTCACTATGTTACGAGTCTGCTCTAACACATCATGGTCATGGTCATGGCAGCCACCAGTCTACCTCCACTGCATTTAAAAATGAGATGGCTCAGGTGCTACACTTGCCAGAACCATTGGAAAGTTGGAGATGATGCATGCAGTTGTTGCAGTCTGGTAATACAGTGTTTTTGGATGATACAAAGAGAGGGTCACTGGTAATAAATGGTCCTGAAGGAGCTTGGTGATGTCAAGAGGAAGACACAAAACAGTTAATCTTGACACCAAAAACTTCAGTGTACCACTAGATTTGTGAGTGAGGCTCCTTCTATTGCACCTCTTCTCTAAATGCAGTGCATGGTGAGTCACAAAAATGCCAAACAGGCATGGGTGAGGAAAAAAAAAAAAAGCTCACAAGGCCTCTGTAAAATGTCACTTCTCCATCACAAAGTTGTGCTTTACACACTTTGCCTGCACAAAGATAGAACTGTTTGTCTTTCTGACATTTCTGTCTCTACCTTTCTCTCCCTACAGCTAAAGCCAGCAGAGCGTGAGGATTCAGTCTTCTTCTCCTGTCATGCTATCAACTCTTATGGAGAAGGACGAGGCCTTATACAGCTCACTGTGCAGGGTAACCATTCTTGTACAAATGCATGTACTGTACCATCTCCTCTTCATATTGGTAAAATCTATCTGCACTTCCCTCTTTCCTTCCACAGTTGTCCTCTTTTTGATGCTACCTCCATCCCTCTATTTTGCCTTCCTTCCTCTTTTTCACTTGTTTTCTTTTTAACCCTCAGAGCCCCCAGACCCCCCAGAGTTGGAGGTGCGCGAAGTGAAAGATCGTAGTATGAACCTCCGGTGGACACAGAGGTTTGATGGAAATAGTGTCATTACCTCCTACGATATAGAGTATAAGAACAAGACAGGTAAGTACAAAGACTGTATTCTCCGTTTTATAGACAATAGTGATAGAAAAGTGAACATGACAACGGAATAAAGATGATACTGTGGAAGATTCTGGTGTTTCGTTTCTTTTTTTGAAACACTTTGGAATCTGTTGAAATTGACCAATGTCAAAATACAAAATGCTTTTTCAAGAATTTTCCTGGACTTTCCTTTAGATTAAGGGTAAAAAAATAAGACTTGATGTTAGAAGTCTTTCACAAATCCAAGAGTGAGCAAATACCTAATAAATCAGAAGTGTCTCTGAAAATTATGGCAAACTGTATAACTCAAAATGAAAAATTAGCTCTATACTATTATTTGTCTTCTTTTTTGACAGATTCGTGGGAGCTGAAGCACGCCACTCGTAATATTTCCCCCACCAACAATCAGGCCAACATAGTAGACCTTCACCCTGCCTCTGTCTACAGCATCCGCATGTACTCCTACAACGCTATAGGCAAGAGTGAGGCCAGTAAGGAGCTCACCATTAGCACCGAGGAAGCACGTTAGTATCTTGACAGCACTGCTTTTTACTAATGTCAATGTGTGCAAATATTTCATTATTCCTTGTTGCATTGGCTCTTAAGCTCTGCATCTGTGTTGACACTAACGCCTGTCCTTGAATAAGCAATTTGGACTGATGAAAAGCTTACCTTAATGAAATTGAGAAAAACACCTTTAAGAGTTTTAGACCAGAATATTTTAGGGTCATGACACTCTCTGGAAACATGAAAGCCACAGAATGTTTTTTTTTTTTTAGCAAAATGCCTCCTTTTCAACCTCTGTCTCTCTCTACAGAACCCGATGGTCCTCCCATGGACGTGATCCTTCAGCCTGTTACCTCTCAGAGTATTAGAGTCACCTGGAAGGTAAAGTGTATAAACTTTCTGCCGTCTGTACAGCTACCTCTTCAAAAGTCATTTTTTTTCTTTTTTGTTTCCTAGTTTTATGGAGGTGCCTGAATAATCATGCACTCTACAAATTCAAATTCAGATTCCAACATTGTCTTCTCTCATTTCATACCCCAGGCTCCCAGGAAGGAGTTACAAAATGGGGTGATCCGGGGATACCAGATCGGTTACAGAGAGAACGGCCCGGGCAGTAACGGCCAGTACAGCATTGTAGAGATGAAGGCCACAGGAGACAGTGAAGTGTACACACTGGACAATCTGAAGAAGTTTGCACAGTATGGTGTGGTTGTCCAGGCCTTCAACAGAGCCGGCACAGGGCCCTCTAGCTCAGAGATCAATGCTACAACACTAGAAGATGGTAAGGATCATAATAATCAACACACTAACAGGGCAGTATGCCTCAGCATATGAAAAAGGATTTTATTTATGAGCTTATATGTGAGCTACTTTACTGACCAGCAGCAATAAGCAGCCTTATATACAGTGGAGGAGTAAACTGTCAGTTATATGAAATATCACCCTCTGTCTGGCTTGGCTTTGACTCACAGTTACTACACTTTCTGTGTTGCTTTCTCACTTTCACACTAAACTGTCTCAGATCATGCTTTGTAACCTAAAGTCACTACATTCTCTATTTTCTCTCAACACGAATGAATGTTAGCTGCTGGAATCCAAAGCTTTTTACAAGTAACAAGGACACACACAGTCTCATAGACTCTGTACACAGTTCAGCAGCACTGCACAAAGAATTTGATTTGTGATATTGCGCTATATAAATAAAAATGTACTTGACTTGAAAGGAGTGAATGATATAGAGCTGCAACGATTAGTCAATTAAATCTTTAGTCCAACAGAATCCTTTCAAGCAAAAATGGCAGACATTTCATGGCTTCAAATGTGAGAATATGTTTCTTTTCAGTGTCCTATATTACAGTGAATAGATTCTCTTGATTAGATTTTGGACTGTTGGTTCAAACAAAACAAGACATTTACAGTTTTTCTCAATTGCTTTGGCATATTTCTCAAAACATTTTCAAAGTTCCTAGCACTGAAGAGGCATTTCCTAAAAAAGCTCATATGTGCAGCAAAACACTATAGTTAACCTGCAAAAGGCTGTAACTCACCCAAAACCTTTAATTGATGTTTCAAAATTAAGTAATTGTCAGAATGACATTGGACTCTGGAAGTGTGTTCCTCATCTACTAACTTCCACACAGTTTTGTCCTACATGTTTTCACTGACACTGAATGCCTACTGTATCAGACTGAAGCTAGCTGACTGCTATTGTGTATCAAAGTGAATACTCTTCAGGAAACACCCTGTCGCTCTTGTCTGTTTGGCCACAAATTCTCATCGACCTCAACACCTCATGCTCTCCATTGCAATGTAACGGGGGAAGAATTGTCTTGTATGCTGCAACCATACTCTGCACGCTTCTGCTGTTATGTCATCACAAGCAGCATCCATTGCAGCAAGCAAAGACATTTGATTTTGTGGTCGATGATCATATACTTTACACCTTCACTTCACACCTCTGTTGCCCCTGTCCAGTGTTCATCTGAGCAGGCTCCTCCTTGTTCACAAATTGTATAAATACTCATGACTGACACTTGAAAGCTAAATGTGTTGAGGCGAAAATACCTTGCTCTGTGGTGAGGAACAAGAAATTACAGACTCATTAATAACACTGAGCTTGATCTCAGATTTAAGGAATTTATTACAGAGTATCAAGTCAAATTAATATGAATAACCAACAGCAATCAGCAAACAGAGACAGTCTCGCTATTCGGCCAATTAGGGTGCAGTCTCTTTACTGAGGTGGCATCAAGAGACTGAACACAGGTTAACTGAAATGACTGTCCTTATATGCAAACAGAATATGCAGAAGGTCACGTACTTTGACGTCTGTCATGATTTCACCCCTGCATAGTTCAACTCCGTCCACTGTCTAGAGGCAGGGGCATCAGTTTGTTTAAGACCAGTTATTTGAGTTCAGTGCTATTCACTTGTACAGTTCATTCAAACATACTTCGTCCTTACAGAGAGTTCATCATTCTTACAATTTATAACACACCAAATCAGAATAACAGATTAAGAAATAAGATTTCCCCTACAAACTGGACAACACGTGCTGTTGGTTGATGTAAGACATGAGAAACTTCCCATTTGTAAGTGAAGCTTGAGTTTCACCTGACAACAAATATACCTATTTAGCAGACTTTACAACCACTCCATATCAGTGCAATTTATGAAACATGGGCTCAGCAGATTTTGACAATTAGTTGGACTATTCTGCCTGTGATGACTTACACAATGAAAGAATTGTAACATATTTTAGAGAGTAAAACTATTAAACTGAGAAGAAACATAATCTATCTTGATCACAAAGACATACACAACCAATAATTGTTCAATTTGTAGACAATTGTACTTAGTCATTTGCCTAAATGCTAAAGTGCTAAAACGTTTGCAAATGGTAACAAAGAATGAGAAATGCTCTTTCTGTTGTGCACAAAAAACAAAGTGTTGAAAAGAAATTCACATATTGTTTTGACAACTCCAACTATCATTTGAGAATTGAGCCAAAGCATCTGAGAAAAACTATAATGACATTACCTTAGACTGTAGGAAATTGCTAGGGGCATTTTTCACAGTCTTTTGGTCTTTTATTATCAAAAATGAATCAATTAATTGAAAAAAATCGTCAGTAGATTAATCTATAATGAAGTTGCAACCTTAGAGTGATCCCTGTGCAGTGATGTCTGAGGCATGAGCTGTCCTATAATGCCATGCATCCTGTTGGCTAGGTTACAGATGGGCTATACGTGAGTGAATGAATGAATGAACATAAACTACAAAAGCCTGTACAGAGCAAAAACTTCTTCCATTGTTGCACAATCCTGCACAGTGTCTAGATTTTTTAAAACTGCATCTGGCTGGGAGCCTGCAAGAAAATGCACATAATGGTGGACAATCATTGTTTTTTATTCAACTAAATGCAGTAGTAGCAAAATAGTGAAAATGTTCAAAGGTTTCCTATCTCACAAAGTTAAGAAGTCCCCTAAAAATTCATAGATATGCACCTCTATCCAGAGCAAAAAATAATTAATTATTCTTTCCTATTACTTTCCACAAGTTAAGTTAGTTTTGATGTATTTTAATAACTAAAAGGATATGTATGAGGTCAAAAACATCCACCAACTCCCTGGTGAAAGTATTGATAGGAAACACTTTCTGGATCCATATTTTGCATAGCAAAAAAGAGATTTTAATGTAACTGATTGCATCTTCTCTGTTAATGTTGTCCTTTTTGTATTTTTCCTTTTAGATTCTCTCTATTGTTTGGTATTGGGCTACAGTATAAAAACCTATTATCCACTGTACATGGAAAAACACAATCTCTCTCATATCATATGTCATCATTGCCTGACTTTTTCTCCTCATATAAACACACACACACACACACACACACACACAGACACACACGTCACATACATACTTGTCCACCCTGTGAACAGTTGGCTGAGCCCCATTGGTCCAGAGCAGACAGAGCCCTCCAGCTCTTCCCTGTGGCTGTCACCGTGGCGACAGTGATATTGATGGCCATTATGATAATAGTGATAACAACAAGCATACTAAAAATAATTATAATTAGCTTGTCTCTCTGTCTGTCTCTCTCTCTCTCCCTCTGCTAGCTTCCTGCTGTAATTATCCACAGCTGAGCGCATTGTCTCTCTGCTCCCTCTTTTCATCTTTTTTCTGCCCTTCCCTTGCTCCCCTTGCTTTTAACTCTCTTCCTCCCTTCCTCCCTTCTTCCTCTGCCCCTCACCCCCATCTCCTCCTCCCTGTAGCCCCAGTCCAAAACTGCCTTTCATTATGTTCCTGTATTCACCATCTTTTTTTCCCGTAAACTCCTGGACTTATTTATGTTAGATTCTTTAACACATCAGCAACCTTAGCACTGATTTACTTTACTCTTGTCTTTACCTTTCATATTTACCCCCTACCTTCATCTATTCAGCCTCACATAGCCCCAATGCCAACAATTTGGAGGAACCTTTTCTCCTGTTACAAGCATACTGTTCATATCCTTTCAACTATGCTCTTGTCAGAAAGGTGTGACTAGGAATAGAGGAACTGTGCTATGTTTTGTTGCCTTCTAATTATTTAGACTCAGAACCCAAAGGTTTATTCATGCAAAACCCTGTTTCACTTTTTTAATCCGCCTTTCTCCTTCCCTCCCTTCCTCCATCCTCCTCCCCACCTCCTCTCCCTTCACCAGCTGCAGAGAAATTCCCTGGTGGACTTGGCCCAATCTCTCTCTTTCTTTCATTGCTCTCTGTCTTTCAGTCAGCTCTCTTCCTCTCTTCCTGCCCCTCCCTCTTGCACAAGTTGACTTCTGTTCATCATCAACAGTGTGTGTTATTCAAAGCCTGAAAGACTAATGGTCAGTGGTAGCCAATAGAAGAGACACCTGGACTGGTGAAAACAGAGGGAGGCTTGTACAAGAGAGAGAGAGAAGGTGGTTGTAGAGATGGTCCTATACATCAGGCTGGACACACGTCATGGGCTTTTTATCTATTGCTAGCCTGTTTACTCACAACAGATTTGATATGGAAATGCCATTTAGGGTTTCAGAGAGGGTTTATTTATCTATTTATTTAGTTAACTGGCCAAGGCAGTACTCATTTTAGTAGACATTGGCAGCCTTTGCATTGACATGAAAATCTACATATTTTGCAATTATTAACTTAATTATTATTATTATTACACTAAACTGACCAGGAGATGAGCCAGTCATTACACACTCATGCTGTGCAGCTAAACTTTTTTCAAAGCCACAAAACTTTAGTTAAATTTTTTGTGGAGATTCCAAAATTTTTATAGATCCTAAATAAGTCAGGCTAAATTTGTGGGAAATGTGTATAAAATGATGGTGAATGGTGAGAATGGTGCAGCCGAAAAACCATAGGAGTTGTGGGTTTGAATATTCTCTCATATAAATTCAAAGGAATTTGAAACAAGCTGACAGAATACACATTATATTGTCAAGCATTGAAGATGATTTTTCCAACGTTAAAGCTTCAGTATTTGAAGGGGAAATTAAATAAAAATTGGTTGTTAAGGGATTAAAGACTGATTTTCTTTCCAGTTTATCTGTCTATTATTTAGCTCAGTCTTCAAAAGGTTGCGATTGTTTTTCACGCTTCAATGAACAGTCGGTTTCTATTGAAATAAACTGTGGAATGCATACGGTTAGATAACTGAAGATACATGGTTTAGATAACTTATCTGACCTTTTCTTTTCCCACCGTCTCCAGTGCCCAGCCAGCCTCCTCAGAATGTGCGAGCCATTTCTGTAACATCCGACGAGGCAGTAATCACATGGGCTGAACCTCCCAGAATGACACTGCATGGAGTCTTGAAGGGATACCGTGTCGTGTTTTGGGCTGTCTTCCCGGACGGAGGTGTGTTGAGTGTTTCTGTCATACCAGCCCCAGTTTGGATTGTGTGTAATGTGACTGCTCAGTGCTTAGTCTGAACACCTCTCTGTCCTGTTTCTCAGAGTGGGGTGAAATGCAAAATATCACCACCACCAAAGAACAAGTAGAGCTCAGAGGCCTGGAGAAGTTCACCAACTACAGCATCCAGGTGCTGGCCTACACCCAAGCTGGTGACGGGGTCCGGAGCAACGTCCTGTATATCCAGACCCGCGAAGACTGTGAGTCCACATCTGCGTATTTTATAAGATCTTTCCACACGGATAAACTAAATAGCATACTGACCTATGATAATGTGTGATTTGATTTGACCACATCTTTAGGGCAGGTCTAAGGGTTTTTGTTCTTGGTTTAGGCTGCAGTGTGGGAGGCATAGTGCCAGGGGGGGTAGAGGGGGTCTTTGTAAGGCTGAGGTTGCTGATTAAAACCTCTTTGTGCTCTGATGTGCCATTACCAGTGCTAATGAGAATTAAGAAGCCAAAAAGTGTGTGTGTGTGGTTAAGGAGCCTAAGGGTGTGGATCTGTGCGTGTGATTATGTGGATGTGTTGAAGGGGGGCGTTGAATGTGTGTTTGCATGTGTACATGTGAGCATTGGTGTGCGCGTACGGGTGCATGTGTGTGTACATGCGCTATTGTTTGTGTGCAAGTCTAGCGCAGCACCCAGCACAAGGAGAGGGATTAATTCTTTGTGGCTTAGAGAGAATTAATTTTGTGCTTACATTGGCGGGCTGTGGATTACATCCGTATCCGCCTCTCCTCTCCCTCCCTGGGGCCAAGCAGAGGAGGCAGGCGTCTGGAGATGGAGAAAATAAGGGAAAGAGGGAGAGCAAAAGAGAGAGGGGCACAGAGATTCTAAAAAGTGTCATTTTAGAAAAGGCCTTTATTCTCTCTTCCTCGCTATATCTCCATTTTATGTGCTGGCCTCACTGCAATAGCTCTTCAAATATGTGCATTGTGTTAGTCTTTGAGTGTGTGTGTGTGTGTGTCTGTGTCTGTGTCTGTGTGTGTTTATCAGGGGCAAGCTGAGTGTCTCTTTCTCCCTGATGCGGGTTGACACTGTGTCCAGAGGCAACCTCTTCACATACGTTCAATGTTCTCTGCCTCTCTCGGTCTCACCCTTCCTTTTGCCCAGTTCTGTCTGCAGCATATGGAATAGTGTTTGCAGTGGAATTGCACAAACATCCAGTTCTCAGCCTGGCTTTCTCTGCCTCTGTCTTTTAGACACGCAAAGACAGTAGACAGTAGGATAAAAGTGAGGAAGACAGAGATTTATTAATCAGTTCTTTTTCAGGCCCTTTCCAGTGGCCCCCACACCCTTTGGGGCCAATGCATTTGGTCTTGTTGAATATGTGCATTTGTGTGTGTTTAAGTGACTGCACATGTGTTACAGTACTTTGTGTTTTTTGTGTTTATCACAGTATGTGTACTTTAAATTACTGCATGTTGTCTGATTCTCTGAGGATGTTCTAACCTTCTAGGTCTTCATAATCATCAATGTTACACCAAGAAACAATCACTACATGTTTGACTATTGTTGTTGATCCTAAAGTAATGACCATATTATCCCTGATAAGAACATTTACATAAAAACATGATTCCCTAGTAGATCATTAGGTGCAGCACACCATGTTAGCACTTTAGCATACACTACGAATTGTATATGTGGCCCTCTTTGTTTAAGCATAAGCATAGAATGAGTTACATACAGTTAAATGTAGTTAGACTGCTGAGTTAATAGCAGTCAGTATAGAAAATAAATGTTTTTTATACAAATGGGAAAAATCACAAGAGAGACTCTAGTTGGTACAGGTGCTGGAGAAAAAAGGAAAAGAGCTACAACTAAAGAATATTTCCATTAGCAATTGACCTGCCAGTCACTTTCTCATTAATTGTTTGGTCTATAAAATGTAAGAAAATAGTGGAAATTGCCCTTACAATTTCCCAAGCTGACCCATTCACATAGCCTTTTTCTGTCAACAGTTTAAAACCCAAATATATTCAATCTACTATCATAGAAGACTAAGGAAAATAAATAAATACATAAAATTCTGCCCTGACCCAGCTGTCCTGACCTGACCCGCCCCAGATCCACCCTGGTGCCTCTTTGTCCTTAGAGTCCAGCCAAAGATGCCCTCCAAGAGCATTGTAGCTATCTTTCACCTTTTGGTTAATACTGTCTCCCCCTTTCTCTCTTTCTCCTCTCTATATCGTTCACACAACCCACCCACCCAAACACACACATCTACCTACACTCCTTCATACTACAATAAGAAAATCTAAGCCAAACATTATGCTTTTTTTGTTTGTTTGTTATATTGTTGTTGTTATTATTGTTACTGTTTTGCTTTTTCTCCCCTTGTGTTTCAGTTTGTTTGAGTCCTGTTCTCCTTCTTGTCTTGTGCTGTGTCGTGTGTCTTCATGTTGGTCACTTATATATAAAATTACATTTGAGAGGACATACTTAAAACATATTAATGAAAACAAGATGAAAACTATGAGGAAGTCATACTGAAAACCTGCTCAATCTACTTAGCATTCATATGACATGAACACAGCATCTATTACAGTTACTACAGTCATACTTACATCCTGTATTCTCTTACTGTTTTCTTGTCTCATATTTTTATGTTTTTTAACTAAACATTTGTCTTGAAAATGTGAGAAAAAATAATAGTAATTTTCCTAATTTACATTACAGTAAATCAAATACAGTAGGCTAAAGTATGGAGTAACAACTATTGAACCAACAGTCTAATGGATGCACATGGATGTTTTTGGATGTTTTTTCAGGTACCATCACTAACAAATGGTCAAGTCTCTTTGAAAACTGGTGTGCAACCTTAAAACTATTAGTCTGGCTTACTGACCATACAGAGAAATATAACATTCACATTTTACTCTGCCCTCTATTTATCTCTTTCCTCCCATTTATGATTCAGACCCTGGACCCCCAGCTGGCATCAAAGCTGTGCCCTCCTCCGCCAGTAGTGTCGTGGTGTCCTGGTTACCCCCTCACAAGCCAAATGGAATCATCCGCAAGTACACCATCTACTGCTCCAGCCCCGGGTCAGGCCAACCGGTGAGTTACAAGAGGGGTGCAGAGAGTTGTTTGGAAGTGAATGCAAGAGGAAAAAAGGGGAAGAAGACCATCCAAACATGGCTGGTTTTGAAGGGGACACAGTCCTTTTTAAATGCAGAACATAGCTTGTGTTATACATTTTATGTGACACTAAGATGGAAATAAAGTAATTTGATTATGATGTTCTTGCATTTGTGTTTGTGTGTGTGTGTATGTGTATGTGCTTGTGTGTGTGTGTGTGTGTGTGTGTGTGTGTGTGTGTGTGTGTGTGTGTATCTGTGTGTGTGGTCTAGTGCTGCAGTCTCAGCAAGAGGTGTGTGTGAAATGAGCTCTCCTCATACCGCAGTGTGTGTGCGTGCAAGCTCACCCTCCAGCCTTATTTGCATATCTGCGTCTCATCACGTTGCCAGGACAACCTCATCTGTTCATCAACGGGGGCAGAAAACAAGCCGACAGCAAACACACAGTCACACTTACATACAGACACACACACACACACACACACACACACACACGCGGATATACACACACTCATAAATGTATCACACTATGCATATAGAGTTGCATGAATTTATGCAACTCATGTTTTTATGACAGTGTGAATTCAAAAATGAGAAATACATACTGCTTGCACACACACGTATACACACACACACACACACTATATAAATGTACCTATCTAGAAAAATACATACAGCACATTGTTGTCTTTAGTGTCCCTCATTCACAAATCAGTCTCTTTCTCTCTCTCTCTCTCTCTCTCACTCTCCCTATCTATCTATCTATCTATCTATCTATCTATCTATCTATCTATCTATCTATCTATCTATCTATCTATCTATCTATCTATCTATCTATTTAGCTCTGTCTCTCTCTCTGTCTCTCTCTCTCTTTCTCTCAGTCTCTCTTTCTCTGAAGCCCCCATGCAGAGTTCGGGATGATTACTATGTAAATGAGTGCGACTGGAGAGAAGGAAGGAGGGATGGGGGGGTCAGACACACCGCACGGGGAGTACTTTTGTTCCTCTTTTCATTATCTCGCTCTATCGTTCCCCGGATCACCGCTATCTCCACGCCGAAGGAATATTTTAATATCCGTTACAGCAACACACACTCTGTCACTCCCCCCTCCCTTCCTCCTAACATCTACCCACCATCTACCCCATCCATCCATCCATCCATTCATGCATCCATCCATCCATCCATCCATCCATCCACCCATCCCTCCACTCACCCACCCACCCATACATCCATCTGTCCATACCGCTGCCTGCAGTGTTGAGTATAGAGACAAATGTACAGAGAGGAGCGAGGAGAAGAAGAAGACATTGATATACATGTGATTCAGGGAGAGAAATGCAGATAGAGGATGTAAAACTGAGGGGGGTATTGGTGGATAGATGGAAGGAAAGCCAGGAGTGGGCCCAGAGATGACAGGGATATGTGGAGAGGAATAGGGAGACAGGGACAGGGAAATGAAGAGAGAGGGATGAAGAGCGATGGCAGGAGGGGAAGGGAAGGATGGCGCAGTGGGGTAAAGGATAGGCAGAGAGGAAAATACAGAGAGGCTGGAGACAAGAGGAATGGATGATGAACAGGGAACACAGGGAAGTAATAAAAAGCCCAGTGGATTCTTCCATGACGGGCTGCTCATAAATGTGAAAAACAACATGAATACTGGAATCTATTTGCCCAGAATAAACCATTCTGCAGACAACCCAGCAGGCTAGGACAGAGCTCAGCAATACTGCAATCTCTTCGCAAGGTTTTACTGGTCTGCTGCGTTTACTGGCTCTCCAAACTATTTGACACTTATATTGCAGTCTTCATTTCATCTGTGCATGAGTGCCTGTCTGTCAGAAATGTAAGTTAGTGTCAAACTGGTAGGTGCAGTAAAACATGTGATTTAGAGGGCGACAGTGAATGTTAGGTGCGCGTGTGTGTTAAATTTGTGATTGTGTTTTCTCTTCTCACATTCTTCTATTGAGACCAGCAGCACAGTAACCAACAGAACTGCTGAGGGGGCATGTGTAGATTTGTGTGTGTGTGTGTACCTGAGTGTCAGGATACCTGAGGAGTAGATGAAGAGTAGGAGTTGAGGGAATAAGGGTATAATTGGTGGGTAGGTGAATAGTGACTGGCAGGCAGTAAAAAAAAGTGTTTGTGTGTTGTGTGAGTGTGTGTGTTGAAGGGACAGTGATGCGTATATGTCTAGACAGCAGACACATGGCTGGGTTAAACACACTGCAATTACACATCCACCTCCAGGTCACGTATGCCACTGTATGTGTGTGCAAGTGTGTGTGCGAATGTGTGCATGTGTTTTCTGTATCAGTCAGTTTGTGTTTGCTTGTGTGTGTCTCCTCTCCTCTCCTCTCCTCTCCTCTCCTCTCCTCTCCTCTCCTCTCCTCTTCTCTCCTCTCCTCGCTGTCATTCTGATGCCCGCAGTAGATAGGCCTCATTAGTGTATGACTGTTCATGATATCTCTGACTGACTCATTTGTCTGTCCCCCATTGTCTTCCTCCGTCTCATATCTCTGTTTGCCCTCCCTGAGGAGAACAGAGGAGGAGAGGGAGCGGGCTTTACTCCCCCCAATCCAAGCCTCCTATCCCCTCTTCCCTCAAGCTTCATCCTTCCACACAGTTTTGCTTTATCATAATCTTCCCCAGAACCTCTGTACCTCCCACCCCATTCTCCTCTCCTTTCCTGGCGCTGATTTGAGGGAAGAATACAGGGCTTGGTTCACATTAGAATGATGTTCACTCAGTCCTTCACATTATGTCTGCCTCTCCAGTGAAGTGACAAAATGATCTTGTGTTTGGCATCACCCAGATTTTGCTTTGTGATGCTCAGCACATACAGAAAAATGCACATTTTCTGAGAAATGGAAATTCTTCAGTGCATATTCTTTTCATTCTTTACATGATGTACACAAAATGTCTATACTTTATTGTGTTTTTTGTATGAATTTGTATGTATTTTTGTTTTGTTTTGTTATAGAAAGAATTTATTGTCTTACAAAATTTCACCTGTTTCCAAAGAAAACTGCTTCAGAAAAAAGATTTTTTAATTGATTCAAAAAGAAAAATTCTATATTTTAATATGATTGTATAAAATGTCTATAATATTTATGGCGTAATACAATATTACATGACATGTGAAGTTGCTTGACAGGTACTCACACATTCCCACTGTAGTTCTTTCCAAATTAACAAGTTCCTGCTACTTTTGGCTCTTCTCAGCTGCCCAGTGAGTATGAAGCCAATCCAGAGCTACTGTTCTACCGAATCACCCACCTCAACCACCGACAGCAGTACCTGATCTGGGCTGCAGCTGTCACCACTGCAGGCCGGGGTAACTTCAGCGACAAGGTCACTGTAGAGCCAGCAGCCAAGGGTGAGTCCCACAATATGAAACAGAGGTTCATAATAAGAGACATAATGTACAGTAGAGAGGTTGGATGCTGTGGGGTTTGGCAGTTTGCAGGTCAAAAGATATCTATGTTAAAACTGGGACTAACTTGGTTGAAAAAACCTATAATTATTGTTTCAATAGCATTTCAATGACTGTATTTCAACCTGTTGTTACAATCTGCTACACATTGAAATATTACCATTGAAATGCAGTAGTTATGTAAAAATAGCTTGCCCTTTCCAACTAAATTTAGCCAGATTTTAACCTAGACACCTAAAAGTCTTTAGACTTTCCATTCACCAAATCAAAGCTTACGGGGTTGTTTAGATCCTGTAGTATAGTAACTGTTTTCTGATGATATGCTTGTTCTGTCTCTCTTTGCCTCTGCAATCTCTCTTTCTTTAAAACTTTTATGACACTGATACTGACAGAGTTCTGTATTCCTCTTCAAGCCTCTTACTGACAGTACCATGTACTAAAAATAAACATTTTTAAAGGATGTTTTGCTCTACATCCAGACCAATCACCAGAATAAAATGTTGGTATTGTATGTTTCTGCAAACCACAGATACGTTTAATCTCTGTGTTTCAATACGTTCAATACGTAGCATATCAACATTTCTACAATTCATATCATAGGGAAAGTAATGTAGTTCAGATGACATCTATATGAGCTCATTTCAGAGTTAGGAGGAGGCAGGTTGGGTGGTTGGCTAGATACTGTAGTTAGTTGCATGCATGCAAAGCATCAAAGCAGCAGAGATCACTGTTCGAGACCAATGCTTCCCGTTTCAACCAACAAATTATTTTTGAAGTATTTTTAGCGAGATGTCAGGACATTTACAGCCATTTTTCTGGTGACAAAACCGGGTATTTTAACCCAAACCATGATCTTTTCCTAACCCTAACCTAACCCTAACCTTGTGTTTTTTGTGCCTAAACCTAACCAGACCTTAACCACAACGTTGTCACACCATTAAACACAATTATTCAACTGGTAACGGCCATTTAATGCAGCATTAAATGACACACAAAAAGCTTACAAGGTACAATGCCAACATTTTATTCTGCTACATCCCTCATGACTTTGTGAATCATGTGAATCCCTCTGTCTCTGTCACTCACTCTATATTTCCCATCTCTGCATATTTTTCCAACCTTCCTTCTGTTTCTGTGTTACTGCCTGTTTTGATTCTGCGCAACAGAGCAAGGTGTGCAATTGATTTCAGAGTTCAAAGGCCACCAGATAAACTGCCCTGAAGCAGGGAAATGATAAGCGGGGGAGCAAAAGGGAGGAAAAAAGGAGTAGAGAAAATGATACGACAGGAGCAGACTTAACTAATACACAAGACAATAGAGAGGCAGAGTGTTTAAGAAAATGAAGAGGGCAGTGAAATCAATAGGCTCTGGATTAAAAGACAGGAAGAATAAGGGAGTAAGAATGAATAGAGTGCACTTTCCGCAGTGTTATCCTTTTCTTTATCTATTCGTTCCTTTAACTGCTGGGTGCAAAGGTTTGCTAGTGATTGTGTGTGTGTGTGTGTGCTTGCATGGTTGGGTGCTGTAAAAGGCAGTGTCCTCCAGGCCTGCCCACTCAATACTTCACATCACGTCACATTTAACACAGATTTCTTCTCTACTAGCTGTGAATCACAGAAAATAAATTGCACATTTCCTTCTAGTAAATCCTGTTTATTGAAAGAATCCAAAATAGAAAGCAAATCACTGTATGCATTGCATATCAGCCATCACATTTCTGTATTGATTCAAGACATGCTCAAACCTCCACAGCATTTGTTTATTGGGTCTGAACATTGTTTATTTGACAATGGTAAGATTAAAGGGAATCTAATATGCTTTTCCTTATTTTCAGTCACATATCTAATGTTACAAAGGCGGATGTTCATGTTAAACATGGCCAAAGTGTCAAATAATGGCTTCAGACTGCTCTGAATGCTTGGTTTCCAACATTTCTTTCTACTTTCAGCCTGAGCCGACATTGGCTCATGACGGATTTCTTTATATGGTCATCTGCTCCATGCACAGCGCACAACTTCACTGGTCCGCTAACATTATGGCATTTTTCCATTGTTTTGGGGCAGTCACACCGAGCCATAATTTGAGTTGAGCTGGCACGCTGTGAATGTTTTTCCATTACACAGCACAGCAAAGTAAAATAAGTTTTTTACCTATTGGAGGTGTGCTGGTCATCTGCAGCTCTTCATCAAACATCATCACTGTGGCTCTTTCTGCTTGTACTATTCCTCCCTGCATTATTTCTAACTGATGCGCTGAACAAATAGCTTCAAATATCTCTATATGTTGTAAAGCAGGAAATGTTTGGTTTTCATCAGCAGTAACTTAACATGACTCTGATACGGCTGCCCTTTGGCAGGCTTCTGGAAAGCTGGCCAATCAGAACAGAGTGGAGCTCATTGGAAGGGGGGCCTTAAAGAGACAGGAGCTAAGACTGCCTGTTTGAGACAAAGGCTGAACTGAGGGGCTGCATAAAGGGCCAGTATAAGATAAATATGGTGTTTTTTGAACTGTGAATCATGCAAAGCTTCTCTAGTGGAGTCCCAGAGTAAAAATATAGAGCTGGAAATTAGCATAATAGGTCATCTGATTATCTTATTGGTAGATATTAATTAGGCCTTTTTGTGTTTGTTCACGTGTTTATTCCAGTAGTTGTAATGGATTTTTATTCAATTTCTCTGTCTCCATACACCTGTGATTTTTACATTCCTCTGTCCATCTTCCATCAGCCCCAGCTAAGATCCTGTCATTTGGGGGTACAGTGACTACTCCTTGGATGAAGGAGGTGCGACTGCCCTGTAGCTCAGTAGGAGAACCAACACCTACCATAAAATGGACCAAAGACAGGTGAAAATCCTTTATAAATTGAATTAAGTAAAAATATTATATAAAGCTGTATGTGTCCTACTGTAATATTAAGAGTAGATTTCAATGAGTTTACTATAACGTAAATTTTCCTCAAATAATTTTAGTTTACAGAGGCTATGTGTTGCTACATTGGATCACATTGGTCATGTAATTATCTAGCTCTGAATACAAACTTTTACAGGAACAACACAAAGGTCCACCGTAATGTTAACATCATAATTTTGCAGCTTGTGCTGAATAATTATAATTAATATCTCATCATTTACAGTAGAAGAAGTCTTATGATGTCATGAGTCTCTCTTTCTGTCTTTGTTAGTGAGGACACAGCCATCCCAGTGTCTCTTGACGGACAGCGTCTCATCTTGGCCAACGGCACACTGGTGCTGCGCTCTGTCAAAGCTGAAGACTCTGGTTACTACACTTGCACGGCCACCAACACACTGGGCTTTGACACTATCATAGTCAACCTTTTAGTACAAGGTAGGAAAAAATGAAATACACAGGATACTTCTTCACAGCAAGTACATTATTTCTCCAAAAATAAACTACAGTTTTTAAAAAATATATATTATAACTACAAGTAATACTGAGCGGTTAACTCTGTTTGTCTGTTTCTCAGTCCCTCCAGACCAGCCGCGTCTAACTGTCTCCACTACCTCCACCTCCTCCATCACTCTAGCCTGGATACCAGGAGACAATGGAGGCAGCTCTATCAGAGGTACTTGGCCCTGCACAACGGTGTTCTCTTTCTATATATCTACATCTCTGTCTTCTTGTCCTTCTATCTGCAGTATCTATGGTCTGCCAGCCAATGTGTCTAAAGATTACACAGTATGGAATCTTCCCTGTTTGCATATCACATCAGTGTTTGTTGTACGTAAAATAAGTTGCTGTTGCATAACGTGGCTGTGACAAAATTTCCTCTACCCCACTCTCAGATGTCCCCTTTTCTTTGTCTTTTACCTGGCACATTGTTTGTATTCATACTGATCTATTAGTTTATTGATTGGTGTCCTGGTTTTATGTTTCCTTGTTAACTATGTGTCTGTTTGATTATCTGATTATTGGTGATTTCTGTGTGAAGATCGGCATGGTGGGTGCGCCTCAGTGGGTGTGCATGCAAATGTGATTTCAATCCCTTTTCTTTGTTCAGGCTGTTTGTAAGCATGAGGGTGTTGCAGGATCGTCTGTTTAACCATATCCTGTCTCTTTGTTGCTCTTAATACCTGTGTGAGACTATTAAGCACAAGGCAATGCAGTAAAGACAGAACTGTGCCCAGAAAGACTTGTTTTATCCATATATGTCAATCACAGTAGAAAATGCTGCAAAACTCTGAAGAAGTTTTCATCAGCACATTCAAAAACAAGTCTTTGAACCATTAGGTCTAATATAATTTAAAGCTGTAGCAATGTCTTTCATGTGGGTCAGCCTACTGCCAGGAGGACGTGAATTTGCATGCTATAAAAACTTTGAGACACACAGTTTGTGTTAGATGAGAAGCTTTCACTGACATGAATTGCCACCACTCAGTATTTGTCTAATCTTGTATGTATACCAAAGTGCCTGTCTGTTAGTGAAGCCATCTGTACAGTGTCAGCAGTAGGCACAGCTGAAGTTCCCCATCAACCATCTATTTTGCATTACTACTGCAGTGGCATCTGCAGCCTATTCCTTTTCAGATAAAAAACAGTGGCACATTTACAAAAAAAAAAAACTCAGCTGATTTTGAGGCTTTTTTTTTTTCTTTTTACAGCTTTTGTAATTAAAAAAAGGAAATAAATAATCAAATCCTGTAGGCTAGTAAAATTTTATGTTATGTTCTGATCTGTTTTTGTGCTGTTCTGTACTGTTCTTGCTGCTATCTTCTGTTATGTTCCTCTGTGCTCTCTCCTGTTCTGTGACAGACAGAGGGTGACTATAAAACTTATAAACAAACACTGCAGGATCTGCACATGTTAACCCTTCTAATGTTTTGGACTTTATCGTACCATCTGTTAGAGAGAGAGGAAGAAAAAAGAGAGATGATACATAGAGTACAAAGAAACAAAGACAGAGAGACATTCACATATACATAATTACATACAGACAGAAGGAAAGACAGGCAGAGATGAAGGATTAGATGGAAAGTGTCTCAGAGCAAGAGGGAGTTGGCTCTCCAAGGCAGCTGATTATAAAAACAGTCACCATATTGCATACCCTCATTTGCATAGATGCTCAGTCAGCGCCATCCCAGTCTTGGGGTTTGTAGGTAACTAATGGCGGCGTAGAAAGAGAACAGTTAGACCGTCCTCCAATCTGAGCTTAGTTGAGCAAGAGAAATACAGTCTGACACTGCCATCCAGTGGACAATAGAGGTACCAGTGCCATGAAGCTTGGTAGGGTTAGTATAAGAAGAGTTATTCATCTTTATGGTAAAAAAAGAGACAATTGTTTAATATGCAAGAAAATAATTTTTCTGTCTGCATGTCTGTGTGTGCAGGTTTTGTGCTGCAGTACTCTGTTGACAACACAGAGGAATGGAAAGACGTGTTCATCAGTTCTAGTGAGCGCTCCTTTAAATTGGATAACCTGCGCTGTGGCACCTGGTATAAAGTCAAGCTGGCTGCTAAGAACAGTGTTGGAGCTGGACGCATTAGCGAGATCATTGAGGCAAAGACACACGGGCGAGGTGAGAAGTCTGGACTGGTAGATGAAGAAATGGATAGAAATGGGTGAAAGATATTAAAACGACAAATAAATCCGATTGGTAAGAGCTCTAACACTGTTTACATAAAAGTTTGTAAACTTTTCAAGTAAAGGTGTGGACTGCCTGTCCACATCAAGCTGTAAAGAGGTGTGGAAGTTAGTATGCACACAGAGTAGGAATTTAGTTAGACAGGAGTTTAGAAAAGGAGAAGTGTGGTTCACTTTTGATCATGTTCCAACTGGAAGGGAATATGGTAGGTTATTTACATGCCGTTCAAATGATAATCTTGATAGACTAAAACTAATCAGAAAAAAACATGTGAGAGATCTGTGTGATACAGTCAACAGTGAAGCTCCAAATCAATAGCATTCATCCAACATTATTAAAAACATCAGAACACATTAAGCTTCATATCAACAGAGAACAATACAGATTCAAATGGCTCCTGTCTTTATCTAAAGCATCAAAATTCACCCCTTGTGGGTGCTTATAAGTATAGTCATTTGTTATTTAAGAACACATTTACTTTCTTTACAGTGTCATCATTTCAATGAGAAAAAACAATAAAAATAGCATTTCTTGTATCACAGGTGCTACTTTCTATCACCAATGTTTGGGTGATTGCATCAAAAACTGTAATTATTTATACATTTATGGTTATAATCAAATGATATTTGATACATTTAGTAATATACTTTTGGATCACCCACCTTGAATTTGTTTTTAATTTCAATCCTGTTATGTATCTTAGTTGTAAAGGTACTTAGTTAGTTACTTAGTTTTCTTTTCTAGCAGTAATACATAGACACTGTTCAGTTACTAAGCAAGACGCTGATATTGCTGAATCACATACTGTAGGTCTGCTTATGTTGTTTTATGTTTCCCCATCTCTCCATAAAACAAGTAATACCTGCTACAGAATATGGTACAACACATGCAGTTCTCTATTAATCTGAACACACACTGGAAAACATGTCATGATGTCGCTTCTTTTACAGAGCCCCAGTTCAACAAGGATCAGCCGGTCTTCACCCACATCAACTCCAGCCACGCCCGCCTCAACCTGCAGGGTTGGGCCAGTGGAGGTTGTCCAATCAGCGCTGTCACGCTAGAGTTTAGACCAAAGGGTTTGTCACTGCTTTTCCAGTTTGCTGTTGTTAATATTTGAATATATTGCACAAAAAAGGGAAAAGAACACTTAGTTTGACAAAGAATGCAAAACAAATACATTTTTGTATTGTGTCTTTGTTGGAAAGCTAAAAAAAAATTAGACTCATCAGTGGTTTTTGTGTCTCTTGCAGGTACATGGACCTGGCAGAGTGTGCGTACCAATGCCACCACAGATGTGTTCCTGGCAGAGCTGCGTGAAGCCACCTGGTACGAACTGAAGATGAAGGCCTGTAACAGTGCTGGCTGTGGCAACCAGAGCTCCCAGTTTGCAACACTGGATTATGATGGCAGTAAGTAGAAGACTTTCTTTGTTTGCCATTCCATTTAAATCAGTGTCATTTAAACTAAACCCTTCTCTTCCTATGTGCAGGTACAATCCCACCAATCAAATCTCCCCTGGAAAAGAATGACGATGTCAAGAAGCTGTTTTCAATTGGCTGTCCTGTGATCTTGGTCACTCTGGGTGTTGCACTCCTCTTCATCATTCGCAAGAAACGCAAAGAAAAGAGGCTAAAAAGACTAAGAGGTGAGACAATAATTAAAAGGAGAGGAGAAGAGAAAAATGGTAGGAATGACTTGGCAATAAAAACAAAGCAGTCATCAGAGATTCCTGAAGCAGAAACAGACTTCAGAGAGATTGCTGAATGAAGTCTCTAGAGTTGCATTTATTTTAAAATATTTATTTGGATGTCAGGAAAATAAATAATCCCTCATGTTCTCTGCCCTCTCTAGATGCCAAAAGCCTGGCAGAGATGCTGATCAGGTAAGACTGCTATTTCCTAGTCCTTCTCACAAAATCAGTCTCAAGTATTATTTAGTGTAACTCAAAATCCACTTCACAAATCCTTATTTTAACAATTTCTCAAAACCATGAATGTTTGTCTGTGTGTGCCCCTATCGGGAGTAGTAAAAACAACCGCAGCTTTGACACCCCAGTGAAGGGACCTCCTCAGGGCCCACGGTTACACATCGACATCCCCAGAGTGCAGCTGCTAATTGAAGACAAAGAGGGCATCAAGCAAATTGGTGAGAGGAAGAGAGAGAGACAGAGAGTTTTTGTGCTTGTGTTCATGTGTGTGTGTGTTCACATGTCTGTGTATCAGTGTTGGAGCAAATTATTTGTATGTCAAATGTGTAATGAACATTGGAAGGCATCAGACTTATAGTTGTCATTTAGTTTTTAACCCGCAGTAGCTGCTTTTCTGAAACATTCATTCTATCTCTAATAGGTGAGGACAAAGCCACTATCCCTGTGACAGACACAGAGTTCAATCAAACTGGGAACCCTCAGAGCTTCTGCACAGGTGTGTCTGTCCATCACCCCGCTCTCATCCAGAACACCGGTCCTTTGATTGACATGTCAGACATCAGGCCAGGAACCAGTAAGTGCTCTCTCTCCTTGCTGTCCATTTTATCAGTGAAAGCTTAAACCAATTTAGGCAGTACAGTAGTGATCGCTGAAGTAAATGCATTTCTCATAATAAGGTACAGTAAATCTGTGGTGTAAGCATTCCATAAACTGTGAAGTTCTTGGAATTTCTGCTTGATTATTTGCTCTTTTTTCTTGACCATGTACTGTAAATGACATGAGTAATCATTAATGAATCGTGTCTTCACATATGACCTGCATTTTTTCCTGGTCTGTTGAAATCCACCATGGATCAGAATGGGACAATGAGTCTGGTTTTTTGCAAATGCTTGTTCATTTTTCTGGCTTTAAACAGCCTCTGTACATATACACATCATTCTTATTTCTTCATCCGCTTACCACCAGACCCAGTGTCAAGGAAGAGTGTTAAGTCAGCCCACAGCATCAGGAATCGCTACTCCAGTCAGTGGACTCTGACCAAGTGTCAGGCATCCACGCCAGCCCGCACTCTCACCTCAGACTGGCGCACAGTTGGCTCCCAGCATGGCATCACTGTCACAGAGAGTGACAGCTACAGCGCCAGCCTCTCACAGGACACAGGTTTGCACATGGGTGAAATGACACTTACAGCCATTAACATGCACATATAAGTAAGGCTATTTTTCAATAGTGAGGAAAAATGTGTTTTTGCAGTAAGCTACACCTCAAAAATCATTTGTAAAACTGGAGAGAATGTGCTTTCCTTTACTTTTTCCTTTCTCTCTATAGATAAGGGACGTAACAGCATGGTGTCGACAGAGAGTGCCTCCTCCACCTACGAGGAGTTGGCAAGAGCATATGAGCATGCCAAGCTGGAGGAACACCTGCAGCATGCCAAGTTTGAGATTACAGAGTGCTTTATCTCTGACAGCTCATCTGACCAGATGACCACAGGAACCAATGACAATGCAGACAGCATGACGTCCATGAGCACACCGTCAGAGCCTGGTATCTGCCGTTTCACTGCCTCACCACCCAAACCCCAGGACTATGATCGTGGCAAGAATGTAGCTGTTCCCATTCCACACCGCGCCAAGAGTAAGTAGTTCCACCAAACCATGATTTTTTTTTAACCTTCACTTCGCTTTTTGAATTTAAAATGGCTTTAAATATGAACCAAATATGGTTCAAATTGTGCTAGAAATATCTATATGCTTTGGCTTTTGCTAGCTTTTTCCTGTCATCTTCAATTTGACTTTTTCCCTCCAGGTGACTACTGCAACCTACCCCTCTACATGAAGTCAGATCCCTTCTTCCGAAAGCAGTCAGAGCATCATGACCCATGTCCAGTGGTTCCACCACGTGAAGCCTCTATTCGTGGCCTGGCCCAGCGGGCATACCACACCCAGGGCCGTCATGTGACTATGGACTCTGCAAAGCAGCAGGCCCTAACCATGGGCCACTCTGGCCTCTCCAACCTCACTTCCTCTGGGGCTTCCTCTGGAGGAGCAACAGGAGGTTGTGGTGGAGGTAGTGGGAGTGGAGGGGCGTCTTCTAGCTCTAGCAGCTCCACACTTCCCCAGAGGACTCTCACCATGCCTGGCTCCTCTGCCTCAGTGGCCCAAAGTGCAGCGGCAGCTGCTGCTGCTACTGCTGCTGCAGCTGCTGGGGCATCATCATCCTCCGGTGGATGTGGGGCAGTAGGGGCCACAGGAGGGACCCCTGGAGGTGTCTCCTCATCCTCCTCCAAGATGGGAGGATCCAGAGACTCTCTCCTAGAGAGCAGCTCCTCGGGCTTAGGCAGACTACAGAAGCAGAGGGATGGAGGGGCAGGTGCCTACTCCAAGTCCTACACACTGGTGTAGCCTGCCATCACTGCGGCCTGTCACTGTAACTCTTAATAGAATACTGGTCAAGCCAGCGCTTTCCTGGAGCCTCTATTGAAAAGTGGGGTGAGGAACATACACATGCCCAGCTGACCCGTCAGTGCCTGCGCTGTGCCAGGCTGCAGGGGGCTGGTTGGGTTCCCATTGACACTGCTGTATGAAGGGGTCAGAGTTCGGTCTCCACAGCACAGGGGTTTGCCTTTCTTTCTGCCTGATTGCTTTCTATTACTGTTGTGTCATCTTTCTCTATCTCTTATTTCACCACCCTGGAAATCACTTGCCAAAACATAAATGATTTATCTGTTCACTTCATATTTTCATTTTCTGGTAAAGACACAGTACTTATGCACAAAATGCTTTCCACGTGCACTGTCTTGTTTTCTGGGATCAAGACAGTAGAAGAGTGAACCAGGTTGCTTGAGTTTCACACAGGTGTTGAGGTTTTTAAGTTTTTAAATGTGTTACTTTTCTGGTCTCTGATGGAAGAAGAGCTCATATCACAGCATTGTGCCATGGCAGGATGCTTTTACTGTATGCATAAACCACCAGCCTTGGTGTTACACTGGCTCTGAGAGGTTACTCCATCATGGATTCATACATTAGAGGCAGTGGAAAGACTGTTGTCTCAATGCCAGTTTTGAGATGCGGAGAATGTTCTTATACATGCAATGGATGACACAGTATAGTGGTCTTAATCAATGCTTTTATAAACAGCAGAAAAGATAAAAAATGTCAAGTATCATCAAATGAAAGGTGAATCCAAACCTTTTTTTTCAGAAGTTTTCAGTTTTCTTCCTGATGATGGAAATATAATCTCATGTGCACTAAGAAAAGGTTAGAATGGATCCAAGTAACAGAAACCTTCACAAGCCTGCGTGTGTGTGCGTGTGGGTGTATATGTGTAAATATATATAGGTATACATGTGGCAGGCACACACCAACAGTGGACCTTTTTAAAATCAATCTGTATGCTGACCTCTCGGGCAGACGTCTGTGTCAAAACTGACCCCCCCCCCCCCCAAACCACCACTGTTCATTTTGTACCTGTGAAAGGGGATACAGTGGCAGTAATGATGATGACGATGTAACACTATGATCCTAATTTGGTCCAGCATTTTGAACTTTGTTTAGTTAAGTGTAATTGACAGCATTGCTTCAGAAATGAGAAATATTTAAGAGGGTTGAAAAGAGATAAATTACAGATGATAAGAAAGAGGTTCCTTTCTTTCTCTCTTTCTCTTTTTTGCTCCCTCACAACTAAGAAGGAAGAGACCCTTTTAACTATTCATCATGGTGCCACAAAACCATTATTCCTTGTTTAACTCATTGTACCTGTGTCCACTTTATCCCTTTCTATTCTTCCCTACCTTCACCTCTACCCACCCAGTCCCCCATCATATCCATACAGTGTCACTGTGACCTACTGCTAGCATACTGGGCTAGTTAAAGACAGACAAGACTGAGAGATGAGGTCTAATATGCACAGACAGGCAGAAATGCTATTTGACGTTCAATGACAACTGGACAGACACGTTGCAAACATACAGCAAATTTATAGAGATGTATACAAGAAAAGTCATATTTGTATGAAGTGATCTTTGAATTGAATTTATGAAGGACAATGACTTTGAGATTATAGAAAGAGAGATCAAGTGTTAATAGAATTTGCAGTTGTGTTAGAGAACAGAGAGGGGTTTACATATGAGAGAGATACCATTTTTCTTCAGAAATAAGTGGTCTTCAAAACAAAAAGATGTGTTTTCAAGTCCCTCCGCCTTGCTGAAATTGATTTTAGCTTTATGCATGGTACTGTACCTGTTAACTTTAAGTTTATTTTGTTTTCCCATTTTTTCTCCCAAAGCTTAATCCCATGACAAAGATCGTTCCAAAAAAAAGAGTTGCTCCAAATGTTTTGCAATGGTAAAACGTAACATCAGGGCTCTCGCAATAGAAAAAAGAAAAAGATATGATATATGTTTGTTTTCAAAAGTATGTACATATATATTTCTATTCAAATATATAGCAAATATATGAATATTGAAAAAAGCAGAGAAATATAAAAGCAGTTCTAATTGAAAATATATTTAAAAGATCACAAGACAATCGCTCAGAGTGAAAAACTGCAAGAAGGAAGGAAGAAAACGAAGAGGGAAGCTCATGACTTAAACGGGTAGCACAACCATGGACGGGAGATCTTGGAGAGAGAAAGGAAGTGGTGTGAAAGAAAATTTAGTGGTGAAACTGAGGAATGATACAATGACCCCTTGTGATTTTGTAAATGTTCCAGCTGCAAAGCCTGTGCAGCAGGTAGCAGCTGAAAGGACAAGCACAGTAAAAGTCAAATTATAGTGTGAGATTGTGTCGCTGGTTAACTGTGGTCTATGGCTCAGTGCAGAAAGTGTGGTGTTGAAAAAGAAAACAGTAAAACAAGGACAGCCTATACAGTAAGTGAGCCTATTGTAATATGTTGTATTGTACCTTCCAAAGGTGTGTTCACAAACTCAATGCCATTACCTGACTATAGTTAATGAAGACAAACAGACCAAGTGTTTCTGTTTCTTATCTGTGTCATAGCAAGTCCTCCCCAAACTCCAGGAGTGAAGGCCAATTAACATACCCCATAGAAAAAATGTTCATAATTGTATTCATGCTCCCTTTTTATTTCAAACTAGACAGGACTTGGAGTATTGGTAGAAGGAAGTGAATTTCTTCTTCTTTTCATTGTTAATGGTTTCGATGCCTTTCATTTTGGCCTTTATGTTTCAAGTTATGCATATACTTGTTTTCAGGAAAAAAAAACAGTTTGGGAATGGGGCAGGCCTGTTTTTAGCAACCAAAAACAGGGGCTTCCTTACTCCAGTTGTATGGATATTGGATGGAGTGATGAAATAAACTCCTGCCCAACCTGCTTTCCCCAGTTCTTCAGTGAAGTTGCTTCTACTGTATGACGTCAGTTTGCTCAAAGGAAATGTAATGTACACCTTTAAGGAAAATTCCACCCTCCAATACTTTTACACTGCGTAAATCATCAGTCTGTGTTGTTCATTATATTCCAGGAGTTAATTGTTTCTATTCAAATGTAATATACAGTATATTTTGTTGTATTCAATACCACACAGCCCACCTTACAGTACACACAATACTACGGAGGTAGTTTGCTCAGTAATTCAGGCCTTTGTACTGTCCTCAATCCTGAATCATGGACTTGTCCATTTAGACATATTTTTGCCCCAAATACCAAGTCCAGATATTGACCCTTTCTAGTTTAATGTAAAAATACAATACAACAAACTGTATTAAAAACTAAAATTAACTAGCTGCTTTCAAAGCAAATTGCAAACCACAGTGAAGTTAACATTCTGGTATTTATTGTCTTTATTGAGGAATGCACGGAATGCAACATCCTTAAATACATATATATATAGAGAGAGAAAGTATTAATGCATCAAATATGTAATAACTTAACATTGTGTCATTTTTATTTGCATTTCTACAAAATTTTAAGAACATGAAAATTGTTAAACTGATCAAAAATGCCATAAATGTTTTGCCATTGATAGAAAAAAGTCCAGAGTACATTTTTGTCTCCTTAAACTCTGTCTAGCAATGTTGCAAATATCTCTGTAGTTTGTCTAGCATTTGGAAATGTGCAATTTTAAAGTAATTTACAATGTTTAACTGACTTAGGGTGGATTTTTCCTTAAAATACAAGTACATACTTTCAAACTGACTCAGTCTGTGTCTGTAAAGCCAACTTCACATGTGCTACTTTCCCTGACCTTTTCCACATCTGCTCAACCAATCAGAACTCCCCCTCTCACTGTACCCCCCTGCCCTCTTATACAACATAATTTCTACTCCATAATAGAAGACTTGTGTACATAGGAAAGTGTTTTGTATAAATGAGTACTATTTTCGACATCTTCACTAGAAACCAGGGCACAATGTAAACTTTGAACTGCAGTTATTGTAATGAAACAGAAGAGGACTTAATGAAAAACTATAGAATTATACAGACACTGCTTTATCTTGATTTATGGACCAGTGGAACATGTCAGAGTGGACCATGCATAGTTAATAATATTGATTTCTTCTTTTACAGGACATTTGGTTGCATTGTCTCTTTTTTATTTTATTTTTTTTAATCTTTTTTTGTTTTTGTTTCTTTTCTCTTTTTTTTCTTTGTCACTGGTTGCTTGATTTAGAGTTTGCCTTTTTTTATTATTCCACTTTTTGGGGGGAGGACAGCAGCATTGCATGTTCTGAAAATTTTGCTGGTTATAAAAGATAAAGGGAAACGGTGAATCGAACAATTAAAAAAGGGGGTTAATTAAAACATTTTAAAAATGAAGAGGTTGTTCCTTAAACTTTTATGGGGAAACGTTGCTTCAATTTGCAATTGCTTGTGTTTAACTCTACATTTTCTTTTCTATGAAAACAAACAAAAACAAAAAAGAGTACTCAACACCTTGTGCAATAAAGCTATCTTTTTATGAACTGTGATGATATTGTTCATTCTTTCAGAATCATGTAGCATTGTAGATTAATTTTGAGGGTTTTCTGTATTACCCAGTGTTAAAATAGAACGTGATAAGAACTAGACTAACTTTAGTTAGTTTGGCATCTTATGTTGGACTGTTTCTTTAGTCGAAAGTAGTCTCAATGAAAGACACACCACAAATGAAATTCCCTTCCCCTTTTCACCTCCATTGTTTTTGTATCCTTTTTTGAAATCAGAGTAGAGGGATATCTCAAAACCTGGCAAATTTAACAAAAAACGATCTGCAAAACTTAAGTATAGAAGCATAAAGCATAAAACTATAGGTGGACTTGCGTTTAGGTAGAGAAAATATTTTGTTGAAATTTGGGGGAACAAACCCTTTAAGTGACACCCATGAACATCATGTTGAGTTCTGTAACGTTCACCTACAGTTTACTTTCAATTCAGGCCTCCATAGTGCCTGTTTGATGGTAATACAACAAAATTCAACAATTTTAGTAGCTACTTGTTGGACTGCATTGACAGTTAATGTGTGTAAAATTAGGGTGAACTGTCATCTTTAATTTGACTTGTCAGCCCCCTATAGAGCAATAAGTGTTTAAAATGAAACAAGAAAATAAAAATTATGAAATTATTATGTGAATAAATACAGACAAAATATATAATCATGGAATTATGAAATAATCAAAAAGAAAAAATAACAATTAAATCAGCTCATTAGTATGAAAAGTTTTTTCAACCTGCGTCTTTTCTCAGTAAGATAGTTTATTGCAGGTTCTTTTTATTTAATTCTGGCAGTTTTTACTACATAATTTTCCCCAATGACCATTTTATTTCATAATACTACTTTTCATTACAGAGTCCCTGTCTGTAAATCAATACAGGGCAGAGCTTTAGTGATGTTAATTACTGTGTCTGAATTTATTCATATGGTTACTTAACCTCTTTATTTCTTTATATAATTCTAAATTGGGGCCTATGGGATCATCCATCCTCCATACCTGCCTTCCTTGACTATCTCCTCAGAGTAAGCTCCTCAAATCTAAATCTCGATGAACTCAGAAATCAAAATGTCTAGAAGAGGTGAAGAAGAACCTGTCACTCTGTCTGTGGTTAGTGAGCTGCTGGAACAGCAGAAGACTTTTTACAAAGAACTACTTGAGCAACAAGAAAAGAGCTACAAGTCATGTTTACACATTTTAGTTGATTCTACTATCTCCCGTGTTGATGGTCTTGTCAAAGACATTTCATTTATGTCTATGGATATTCAGGAACTAAAAGCCAGTCTACAATACACTCAGGCTGACTTGGATGACCTGAATGCCAACAAGGAGAAAAGTATGGAGGAAATCAGAGCTATAACAGAGAGTCTCTCAGGTCACCAAACATCCACTAATGACTTGTCAACAAAACTGGATTACCTGGAAAACCAATCCAGGAGAAATAATCTGGTCATTGATGGCATACCAGATTCAAAATATGAATTGTGGTCTGGCACTGAGAGCAAAGCATAAAAGTTTTTCTCTGACCACCTCAAAATTGACCCCAAGCTCATCGAAATTGAGATAGCACATCGCATAGGAAATTATGGACACACTGGACATCCAAGATCTATTGCACTAAAACTACTCCGGTTTAAGGATAAGGAAGAAATCCTGAAACATGCAAAGAACCTCAAGGGTACAAACTTTTTTATTAATGAACATTTTTCAGAAAGTGTCCAGCTGAAGAGGAAAGATTTGCTGCTCCAACTCAGAGCTGATAGACTGAAAGGCAACATTGCCTACTTGAAGTATGCCAAGTTAGTTGTTCACCCTCCTCGACCAAACCAGAGATGTTTTGCTGTGCTGTTTTAAGAGTCATCCTACTGAATCATGAGTTGCTCCACTGAATCCTCTAGCACTAATATCAATGTAATTGACAACTCTGACTCCTGTGTAAATGATGTTTTAGTTTTCTACCCTTTTGACCTAAGTAATGATAATATTACCATTTACAATGAATACTTTGTTCCTGACAATAATCTTGATCATTTAAAAAATGCTAAATTATCATGCCAATACTATAATGAGGATCAGTTTAATTATTTAACCCAAAGCCAATCTGAGGATAATCAAGTATGTGCTTTTTTGACTTTTCACTTGAATATCTGTAGTATTCCTAAAAACTATGATTTCCTAACTCAATATTTATCCACTATAAAGCCTACCTTTTCAGTGATTGCTTTATCAGAAACCTGGCTTAATGAGGATATAGCGTGTCTTTATCTAATGTCACAATTCAATGCTGTTCATTCCTGCAGGAACAACAGAGTAGGAGGTAGAGTCTCAATTTGTTCACGAAACAAATTTAACTCCATTGAAAGAAAAGACCTTAGCCTTAATTTAGATAAGACTGATGTAGAGTCATTGTTCATCGAAATTCCCTGTTGTTCGCTATTTGATGACAAAAGTATTATAATCGCATGTATTTATAGACCACTTGATTCTGACATCAGCACTTTTATGGATGCCCTCTACTGTACCCTGGAAATTATATGTAAGGAAGGTAAAATGTGTATGTTGGTGATTTCAATATTAATCTCCTCAAAGATGAGTTGTCATCTACTGTTGATTTTCTGAATTTACTTTTTTCAACTTATTTTTATCCCTTGATTCATACACCTACTAGAATAACAAGTTCATCTGCTACACTTATTGACAACATATTAATTAATTACTTAGATCACAATATTAGTGCAGGATTATTGCTGACTGATATTTCTGATCATCCTCCGGTATTTCAGTTCATTCAAACCAGGGTTAATAAGCACAGCAAATCTAAAAATACTCCACAAGAGATCACAAAATATCATAAGTCTTCCAGAAAGAATCTTGAGACTTTCAAGTCATTGATAAATGAAGTTTCATGGGGTGAGGTTTGCCATCAGCAAGATGTTGAAAGAGCTTATTACACATTCCCAGCTGTTTTCAATTCTGTTTTTAACAAATGTTTTCCATTGATTAATAGGAAAAACAAAATTACTCCACAAATGGGAACCCTTGGTTGACTGAAGAATTAAAAAGATCCTCTATTATAAAGAACAAATTATATAAGAAATTTGTTATGAATCCCATTCCTCTAAATCTGGAAACTTATAAGAAGTACAAATATATTTTTACCCAATTATTAAGAAAAGGCAAAAAGAAATATTTTTCAGGGAAATTCACCCAAGCCTCTAATGACATTAAGTCATCATGGAAACCTATCAATCAATTACTAAACAGAAAAAAAGCCCCTGTTGGGGAGTGATGGAATCCTCTTAACCGCAAGGAGATAGCTGAGGGTTTCAATAATTTTTTTTATAAATGTAGGATTTTCCTTAGCCATGAATTTTAATGATTCTTGTGAGACTCCAACTGATTTAATTACAGGTAAATTCTCCTCACTTTTCAATTTTAGCCACCCACTGCTAAAGAAATACATAGTATTATTATGAAGTTAAGGGATTCTGCTGATGGAATCAGAAGTAACTTGATGAAAGAAATTATTAATTCAGTCATTGATCCTCTTATCCATATTTTCTCCTTATCCTTACAAGGTTGTGCCACACGATCACAAAGTTGCTAAAGTTACACCCCTTTACAAATCAAGTGATTATGATACTTTTACAAGTTATCGTCTGATCTCTATATTATCTTGTTTTTCAAAAATTCTGGAGAATCTCATTTATGCAAGACTCAAGTGCTCAACAAAGCACTTAGTTGAGAACAACACCCTGTACAAACATCAATATGGTTTTCGGAAAAAATACTCAACAGAGTTTGCACTGTTACAGCTTGTCAACAAGATTTCTTCTGCCTTGGATGAAAAAGACATTGCACTCAGCATCTTTTTAGATTTATCCAAAGCGTTTGACACAGTTAACCACAATATTCTTATTTCCAAGCTTAATAAATATGGATTACAAGATGTTGCACTCGATTGGCCAGCCAGTTATTTAAACAATAGAGAACAATTTGTATCCACAAATAGTTGCATCTCAAATAGATTAAAATTACTTTGTGGATTACCCCAAGGTTCTATCCTTGGTCCACTTCTATTCTTGATTTACATTAATGACTTGCCAATGATTTGCAAAGATTTTTTTTACTATTTTATTTGCTGATGATACTAATCTCATAGCTACTCATGATGATTTCAAAGCACTAATCCAGTGTACAAACAATGGAATGTCCTTCATTTCTAAATGAATTTTTTTTGGATGAACAAGCTCACTCTCAATGTCCAAAAATCTAATTTTATGATATTTTGCAATAAAAACAAAAAATATTTAAAAGATGATGCTACAATATTCATTAATGATACAGAAATGTTTCAAGTCCCATTTACTAAATTCTTCGGAGTTATTGTAGATGAAAGATTAATTTGGAAGAAACATATTCAACATGTTTGCAAAAGGTCAATGAAAATGATTGGAATATTGAGGAAAGTTTGTTCTCTGATTCATCCTTCTTCTTATTTAACTCTGTATTATAGTCTAATCTATCCATATATCAATTATTGTAATATTGTTTGGGCTGCTACATATCCTTCACACCTCAATCAGTTACTTTTAATACAAAAAAGGTTTTTAAGAATGATTTCAAACTCCACTAGCCAAGAGCCATCTGCACCTTTGTTTAGGAAATTTAAACTTTTGTCAATTTATTCTGTAAATACTCTTCTAACATGTGTGTTTATGTTCAAATTCATATATCACAAGCAAAACCTTACAGATACATTTCATAATTTTTTCCTTTTATTGTCAGACATTCACTCTTATTCAATGATGCGATCAAAGGACTTTCATTTACCGTATGGTTGCACTTCCAATTATCAAATTTAGAGGTCCTCATCTCTGGAATTCACTAAGTACAACTTTGAAGTCATTGTCTTCTTTAATAATGTTTAAAATGCATTTTAAAAAATATCTTTTATCTAAATAGAATTTTGTGTGACTGGGTATGTATTACACCTCTTGCACATTTAAAGTGTTCATATTTCTGTTTTGATTATTTTTTCTTTTTCTCTTCTTTTCTGCTATACATGTTTTTTTTTTTTTTGTCTATTTGATGTTATATTGTTTTATGACGCAGTATGTTTTTAATGACTTGTTGAAATGAAGGAGAGGACTTTGTATAAGCCCTCTGGGCTTCCTTCCTCTCCTGCACAATTTAATATAACTTTTTACTGTGTAATATTTTATTGTAACCCTTGTGCAAATAAAAAAAAATATATATAAAAATATATATATAAACACGTTGGATCTCCATGCAGCCCCTGATGAGTATTAATGTATTCTAAAAAAAAAACCTTGCATAGGGGCTTTTAAGTGTACTCTTTCATTATGTATTAACAATCTTAAAATGATGTTCACACATAATGTGATTAACACCCTGATCAAAACACTAGAGGGCAACATGCTGCAATGAAACACAACACAGGCTGACAGAGCACTTTATTGAAATAGGTTGGAAATGTTTTAAAGTGTGTGTTTTTGAAAGATCCACAACATTGACAAATTATTTGATTTTTTCATATTTATATACTCAAGACACTGGTCAAATATAAATTACAGCATATTCACAGTCACTCACACACTCACAGTCACTCTGTCATCACTGTACATCAAAACTATCATTCATTCAGATGTACAGCACAGTTATTCACATGTAATATTCACCTTTTACATAGCGTATTACAAGCAGCTGTTTGGGGTGTATTACTGTATATAATTATTTATATTGTGTCATTAATCCTGCATCTCTACTACTGTAAGTCTTTATAACACACTTTGAATGTATGTACATTTACATATGGGTGCACATAGGCATGCAAGTATGTCATCACAGAGTCCACCCATCCTTCTGTGAATCCAAATGTGTCCCAACTCCTTCCTGTCGTCTCTCGGGCTTGCTACACCAACGCCACCGTTCATCCTCTCCCCGTCCCTCTATCCGTCTACTTGCCATTCTTGTGTTTCTTCTGTTGGAACTTCCTGAAATGGGTCTGGATGGTAGTGGCAGCCTTTTCAACTTCAACAGGGCTGAGTGGGGGTGCAGCGGGTGCAGTGCATGTCCCATTGCTGGCATTGGAGTCTGAGCACGACAGGACACAGGGGATAGCCAGAGAGGCTGAGGCAATAGCCATGGAGACATAGTCTGTAGCAATAATTAAGTTCAAACACATGGTATACATATTAGCCTTGATTGAAGCAGGCTATTTTTCTGATTCACCTTTTATTCAGTTGGATTTGACAGGAAAATAGCCTGCATTTAAATGATTTAACAGTACTACTTACTCTTTCTGTACACGCCTATGCTGTTCCTCCTGTAGCCATCAAACTGAAAAAGAAAAAAAAAAGTTGTTAAAGACACGCTCATACTGACACACACACTGACGCACAGAGACAGAAAAAGAGGAAAGAATCAGTTGTGCAAACAAGATGCACCAGATAGCAGTCAAGTATGATAATTATCAATGTTACAATCTCATGTGGAACCTAACTAAAACATTGTTCACATACCACTGAGACCGGAAATTCAGACACTTGTGAACAGATAGTCACACAGGCACAGGCACTGTGAAATTCTTCTATGCAATTGTACAAAATGTGCCGGCCTTAAGTATGACTGCGTATTTCTGTAGCACTAAATGTACATGTGTTGCTGCACCTGTGTGTGTCTTTTCTAAGTTAGAATAATGACCTCAAACACAAATCCCCTTGATTGGGATTACAGCTCAGGCAGAGCAGCAGCAGGGAAGCCAGAGGCTGAGGACTAGACCAACTTAGCCTTCTTACCCATCAGTTTGGCTGTGTGCCTGCATTCAGTCCCACACAGCAGCTCCGTGACCTCGTCGATGAGGTCTACTCTACGTTTTACCACAGAAGTGAAGGTGAATTTAAACTCTGGCCGGTCTAAAAAACAAAAGGTCTTTCTTCACCTTTGCCTTTTTATCTGTTTTGTTCATTTTTTGACAGTTGGCTGATGTCTCACCTTCTCATCTTAGTACCTGTGCCTCTAGTTAACCACCAAAGTTCCTCTTCCTGTTGTAGTCAAGGTCTTTGCCTCTGTATGTCTGTTTATTTGCCAGCTTTTATATATAAAGGTCTGGGTCAGAAGTAACCTTCAAACCACTTACCCGTAGAATGTTGTGAAAAAGAAAAAGAAATCCACGGACAGGTGAGCTTATTGCGTAGGAGGAGTGCATTTTGCACTAGTGAAATGTGCTTCTTTATACAGGAATCCAAAGTGAAAGCCTAAAGAATAGATAAGTAACTATGAAGTTGTGGACATTCTTGATCTCTTCACAAGAATTAATTGATTCACCGATGACCAGAAGGTTGTTGTTTAACTGGGTCTGATACAAAACTCAACTTTATCCTATTTTATTTAATTTAACGGCTAGTGCTGCTTGAGTGCGGGGGCACCAAAAGTAATCTCTGTCTTGTATATCATATTCTTATACTTGCTGCTGTATTACTCTCTTAAGGCACTTAAAGCAGATGCAGAATGTGACCAAGCTTAAAGCACATGCTCACATGCTGAGTCAAGATTGACTGTTGAACGTTCCACATGCTCAGTCTCACCTTTAGATAAAAGAAGATTAGAAAAGCTGATTTATAAGTAAAAACCCCAAGCAGTTTACTTGTTTCTTTTTCTTAAAAACAAACAAACAAAACTACTGTGAAATCTTCTTGGAAAAAAGCAACCCCAAGATGACCTCACTGGAGCTCCTCAATGTTCAGACGAGAGGATGTGGTTATATTGGATAACTCAGTCATGTCCAGAAAGAGTAAGAGTTGTAGTAGCTGTAAAGAATCACATGTCTTGGCACGTCAGCACTGTAACAGAAACTTCACTGATGCACAGATTTTGTTACAACTAACCTCATCTGCTTTGCTGCTCCTCCGACTGTGTGACACTGAATGAACCTGCCAAGGCAAAGGCTGGGACACCATGTAAGGCAAAGGGTCCTGTTGCCGTGCAAACCGCACTGTTACCTGAAAATGAAAAGGAGTTTAGGTTAGAGGTGTCAGTGTGTGGGAGAAAATGTGAGAGTTTTACTTCTAAATTAAATATCTCTCTCCCACATGTCTCAGCTAAGTCTAAAAATCATTCAATTTTCAGTAGAGTTTGGAGTGCTGAAGGTTTTTGGTGGTACTTGACTTTTCACTGCTGCTCTGATTCTGATAAATAAGCATCCAAACAGTTTTGGAGAAACTTGAGCATTAGATGTTACAAAATTAAAAGCAAGGAGAGATGAATGTTGCGTAGTTAAAGTTTATTTTAACATCACATTAATCATTTTTGGATGCTGTCAGTATAAACCTGGTTTGTATTTGACACTGACAACCTGTTTTAACATCACCCTAATCACATTTTGATGCTGTCCATATAAACCTGATTTATATACTGACAATCTGCTGAATGAGAAAAACATGTAGTAAGTTTCAGCAAAAACGGAATACATTACATTAGAATGCCATCATCCTCCAAACACTCCAAACATATTAAAAATATTCTAATATTACCAGATATTTAAAAAAGGAAGCTAGCACACTTTATAATCATGACATTTTATGTGCTAATTTCCCAAAAGAATAACCAATGAGATTCCTATTTCTATTCTTTTTTCCATCCATCTTTCCATCTATCATTGTACTCATCTTACCGACTCTACGACTCTGACCATCATGTACATCGCTGTTAGCATGGTGATCAACATCTTGACCACTACTCCTTTAGTGTCTCTATTAATCCTTAATGTTGTCTTCAGTTTTCGATTGCTTTCCTCAGTCCTGCTGAAGGGAAGGTAAGTGCACACAGGAACTGATCCGAGTAATTAGGGATGCAATGAAGGGCTGCTCAGGGGAAGGACAATAACTGAACACACAGTGTTGAGTATGTCCACTCACACATGTTTTCTAGGTACACACACACACACACACACACACACACACTTCATTCTCACAGTCTCTGACACATGAGGGTAAGACTGCTAAAGAGCTTTGCAGGACAGAAATAGAGAAGCAGTAATCTTTTCCTCTGCACAACACTTATCCCTCAGGTGTGCTAGCACCTCTCCAGCAGCTGAGGAAGAGCAGGCAGACATGTAGGATTATTGATTATTTGCTATGCATGTAATTCTATTTTCCTTCTTGTCCAAACAGTTTGCATGCTCTTACATGCCAGTGTGTAACACTTGTGTGAATCAGGAAGAATTTCCCAAACAGGTTGACACTTTGCCATATAAAATTAGATTAGTGTAGAAAAATAACTGATGTGTGCTGTCTTTCAAACATGAACTGATGATGTTTAAAGCATAAGGAACCAGGCCATGGAGAGCCAATTCAAGTCAGATCAATCACAATTAATGGATTTAACTCAGCATAATGGTGAAAAGTGAAAGTGCTTGCTGTCCTCTGAGATCTTGTAATCTGGATTTGATGACCACATGGTCCTATATGTTTTAGGTTGGTCATTTACCCCTGGTGTTGGGTAATAGTCTTTATAAGAAGCAGAAGAAGAGAGACAAAAATTGGGAAGGAAGTCTGAGAAAAATAGATGATTGCAGCAAGTTTTAGTCCACTTGCCATTACAAATGAAAAAAAACAGCTTTTCTACAGCAAACGTGTCTGCAGGTATTAGTTTTAAACTATTATTTTCCAAAATTTAAGAGAGCTCTTTGGACAAATCCAGTTTTCAGCATTTAGTTAGATTCCGTTTTCGATTGCTTTTGTTGCGATTTAATGTTGTCAGAGTATTCATGTGAGTTACTGTATGTGTTTAATGCCTGGCTGCAAACCAAACTGCCTTTGGGATACTAATAAAATTCAACTTGAACTTGAAGTACAAGATGTTTTACCAAGTCCTCAGATTAACTTGAATTTCTCTCTTTGGAACTAGAGTCAACTCCCATCTTAAGATCAGTCTGAACCTGCTCTTACTACTAGTTACGATGGCAAGAGTAAAACAATTATGTCACATAGGTTTCTAGGAAAAGAAGTGGTGGAAGAGGCAACTTAGTGGGAGGAGAAGGCTTTCTATGAAAAGAGGAATGTCAGTATGCCAACTATGTATTATTAGTAATCAGATAGACTTACATCTGAGAGATCACACATGACTAAGGGTTTGTGTGCGTCATTGTCTGGAGTCTCGCCTCTGACCCCTGTAGACCAATGATAATCCTCAGGGCAAGTTGTCTGTGAATACATTTCAACTGTAGCCTCTGCTATGTGCAAGACTGACACTGCCTGCTGTTATCAAGTTTAACAATCAGACCTGTCATGTAAAGAATTTTTACATAATCACTGATGTCACATGATTGTTCTTGCTGTGGGTCTGTGTGCGTATGTGATGTTCATTTTGTACTTATGGGATTAGATAGAAGTGCAGGAATGTGTCTTATCACTAAACAGATAGGTATAAGAGTTCTCCTGACAGACAGAAAGATGCAGCCACCTGGTGACAGATAAAATGTGAAGGATACTCATTTTCTTTTCACCAAGTAATTATATTTTACCAAGAAATTGTATGGAGAAATAGGTAAGAACATCATGATTTTACAAATTCTACCAAGGAATATTTGTATTAATAGCCTATGTACATTTGTCTTGTTTGAGAAATAATACATGAACAAGCTTATTTTCATGAGGAGATATGTTTATTGTGCAGAAAGGTAGTTGTGTGCAACTCTATATTTAAGCCAGGTTGAGGATAGCAGACTCAGTAAAGCAAAAAGCAGAGAGTATACACTGTAAAAAGGAAAAAAAAATCGTAAAAAATGGTAAAAAGTCTGGCAGCAAAAGTTGCCAAACACTTACCGTCAAATAACAGTAAAAAACTTTTAGTTATTCGACAGAGATTTATTTTAAAAATACGGATAATTACTTTGGACATTGTCTGCATTTTTACAGTCCAACTATTGTAAAATAAAAATAAAATCTCATTTTAAAACATCGCTAGAATGTTAAACGAATGGATAAATCTACATAAAAAATAAAAAAGACTGCAGAAATACCTTAAAATGACCTCATTTAAATGAAGACTCCTGTTTTCATACAGTAATCTTTGATAAATTCATAGGATCATTCAATCCATCCACAAGAACTCCCCCTCAAAATACAGATTTCTGGATGTAAAACACAGAAAAACTATGTAAAATTACATTCAAATTACTCTCCTTTAACACCCATTAATAGTATCTTGAGAGCTTTAGGCTTTTATTTTATGTGATTATTCAATCTATTTACAGTAAATCCCTGGTTGGCTCAGTGTTGGCTTTACACTGTACAAAAAAATAAGATCATGTGATAATAGTTTCAAAAAACATAATTTTAATAATCATTACTTTATATAAACATTATTTGACAGTAATTACAAGCAACTCTCCAGTATATTTACAGGCTTTTCCCATAAATGTATGGGGTTTACTTCATATGAACATTATTTTACAGTAATTGCAAGCAACTCCCCAATATATCTACAGACATTTCACATTAATGTATGGGGTTCTGAATGTACAAAAACCAAAAGGTGTACGTTAAAGTACCATTATATGAACTTCTTTTACACTGAATCATTATATACATTTTTCTACTGCCATTTTACAATCCATTCAATGCAGATCCCCATTTGAGGTGTATGAGGTTTCAAGATGTTTAATAATGTATCATAAAATTACCTTTCACTACTTACTTTACAAAGTAATTCACTATTTTTTACAGTGTTATCCTTAAAGTTTCAGAATTAATGAACCAATAAAGCTGATCAACCCAAGAGCTCAAACAGAATACTTTACTACAATATATTTATTTTTTTTCTCATTCAGATTAATTCATGTTGCATTATGGCAAAAGGGAAACTACGGCCAATTTAGAAATTCATAGATATTATTCCCATGCTCTAAGATGGTTCAAAATGTTAGTGAACATGAACAAATCTCTCCCATATCCAAAAATTATTTTGCTAAAATTCAAATTTGTGATGTCATCTGATAATGCCTGGAGCTTTTCCAAAAACAATGAATTGAGAAAGATGTTATAGATGACACTGAGAACACCCAGGGGGATGTTCTGAGTATACGGTAGGGTTAGGCTGATGGGCAATGCCATCGTCGGTCATCAACCACTGAGCCTCTACCATCATAACATCGTGTTTTAAAAGCCCCCCCATTGTCTGTCCATCTTTTGCGTGGATTAAATTACTCTTATTGGCTTTTTACTCACGGAGCTTTTATTGCACTTACAGTAACGCAACGACTGTAGTTGTCATCAACTCAAGTACTTCATGTGGTTCACTGTCTCTCCTCTGCTCCACTCAGAGGACACACACTTACACATGCAAGGATTGCTCAGCACCACCTGTGGTGAAACAGACAAGAGGAGAGAAACTTAGCGCAACCATAAATGACAGCAAAATGCAGTAATTTATCCCACCCGATATCATTGTCCATTACGATGTTTCACTGTGGACATCGTCATATGCCAATTCTGTAGACATCGCCCAACCCTAGTACACAGGTACATTTTCTTTTTCAGATATGAAAGGTCACTATAGAATAAAGCTTACTTGGGTATTTAAATATTACGACAAAATTAGTTTCACATTCATTGTCTATGAAATCCAAAATGCTTACACACAGCGCT